>NC_081419.1:75842826-75920326 GCF_949786415.1 Peromyscus eremicus
TTCTTGATGGCTGCACAGTATTGTGTAATGGGTTATTCCATTACAGACAGTCTCAGGCTTAAATAACCTTAAAAGATTACCCAGAAAAAAAGTATGTGAGAGAAGCAGCATCTTAGAGATAAGATATGTAAAGTCTAATATTTCAGACTAGAAAACACTTGCCATTTTGGAAAAAGATAGCTAACTTTCCAGATAATTTTGCTGTTTTAAATGTGGGGTTTGTTCCTATCAAAACCGACTCAAAGCCTGTGACTTAGTCAAGGTCGATTGTCCTTTACCAGCAGAAATGGCTTGCAGTTACGCCGGTTATTTTGCTTCTACATTTCCTGTGATTACAGCTCAATTTACATCCTTTATCTTTAGGCATCATGGACACATCTCTGTTCATTTATTTATGTCTTCATAAATGTAAAACCTGAGGCCCTATTTATCTAGTCATTGAAAGTCTATAAAACAGTAATGTGAAATGTAAAATATTCAGTGATTCCAAAGAGAAGAAAATTCTAAAGTTGTCCTTATTTCCATAAGTCCATTCATCAATGACACTAAATATTATCAGTTTGATAATCATACATAAATAAGGATTGAATTCCTAATGAGAGATTTAGCTAAAATTACTTCAAGAGCATGCATATCCAAGTCAACATTTCATGAAACCTTGACTTAGATCGCAATTTCGCTTGTCATTTTCTTCATCAAAGAAGATTTACATGTCCTGTGATAGCACTAACCTTTTCAAAGAATGGCAAGTACACTTCATATAGTTAAGTAATTATGAATTATGGCTCTGAAGTTATGGTATCTAAAACATCTGAGAAAATGTAGAGAAATAAGATAACTCAAATGACAGGAGAAACTGACTTTATTCAATTCTCAACCCCTTACAAGAACTCAGTAACTTTGTAATACCTGGGACTTTTAGCTGAGTAATTCTAATTGCATTTTGATGAAGGCACAATTATAGGGGACACTGAATTACAAAAATACATTTGTACTTCATTCTGTAGTAAGGAATACACACACACACACACACACACACACACACACACACACACACACACACGGCTAATGGTCTGGTTGCTTTTGTTAACTTTTAATCTAGATGTCACTCAAGTGACTAGGTCCAGAGTAATATAAGCCTTGGTGTTTGTGACCCTGTTACAAAAAGGAGAAGGTAAGGAGAAAATTACCAATAACTTAAACCTAAAAGACAGAACTGACCACCTGACCAGAAGGGCAGGGCTAAATCTTCCAAAGTGTGACTGCCTTATTCTGTCTCCCTAAGGAATCTGCTTGTTAAAGATGACATAAAAGATATGTCTTTCATAGAGTAATGGGCAATTTCCTCAGAGTGCTTGTTCTCTGAATATAATAGAGCTTAAGGATTCACTTTCTATACTTCTCAGCTTCCTAGACCATGCACTCAATATCTTCCTTGCTCAAGTGGCCCTTGTCATTGGTGATGGTGATCTTGTTCTCCTAGTTGGGGAGCTCCTCCATCTGGTGGTGCTTCTTTAGGGCCTGCCATTGAAGTGGTGGATTAAATCAATCCACATAGAGGTGTAGCATTGTTCTACAGGAAAACATTTGAAGGATCCAAATTGAACAAGTTTCATGGCAGTTTTAAATTTAAGCTGCTACAATAAATTATTGGAATTCTCAATACTTGAACAAGGAACATGTGCACAAGGAGAAGAAATAAATAAAACATTGCAGTTTATAAGTAATGTATCCTAAATGAAAAATGCAATGTCTGATAAAGATGTGGAAAATGGAATGTCTAATAAAACTATTTAAATTGGCACCAAAAACCAAAAGATTCACTTTCTGGTGTTTGCCTATATCATGGGCAACAAGACCAATCACATTTTACTTACTAGATCATAAATGAGACTATAAGCTATTTAATGCAAAGGCATTTACATGAATACATACTAAATGCCAAGAATAAAGTGTTTCACTGGTAATGTTTAAGAGTTGAGAAGGAAGTGCACACTTCTCCATGGTGATTCTCATTCATCAAGTTGTTTGACAAAAATTCATCAGGTATTATATCTGATACTGATGCAGCTGAGAAGCAGAATCACAAAAGTTATTGAAAAGCTATGTGAGAAGAAGGAGAAATGATGGGGTAGAAAGGGAGGGAAAGAGTGAAAGAAAGTGAGATACAGTGTTGAAAACACTTTAATGGAGGCTCCTGTGGCACTAAAGGATGATGATACCACTCAGCAATCCAACACCTGGATTGAGGACAGAGATAGAACTGAGTTTTCTAGATATTTCAGACAGCTAGGAAAGCATGTACAAAGAAACAGAGACATAAAAATATAATTATGGTATCCAGTAACATCAGATAATGTTCAAAATAGGATAACAACTATAGTAGAAAGAGACTTTATTCTATTCTCAAGCCCTGATATTCTTGTGCTTTCAACCTGGCTGAAGGTTGGCACAAGGTCAAACATCCAATAGGGCACACCTCATGATTTGGTGCTTTTGGGGAATCCATTTCATGGGGAACTAGCAGCTATCATAAGGATGCAAACACGCATCTTCTTATATGTGTTGATATGCAGGGTGCAGTGAGATTTTTGGTTTGTTTGTTTTCAGTGCTTGGGATCAAAATGGACCTCCTGTATGCTAGACAAGTGCTCTGTCTTTGAGTTACATGTCTTACCTCATCTGAAACTTTAAAAGAGGATCTTGCTATACTAAATAGGGTTGTTTATGAAAGAGGGACACAAGAGTTTTGAGTCAAGAAAGCAACAAAGGTTAAAAAAATGAATAAAAATCTGCACTCACCTCAAAACAACAGAGAAAGTATTTCCAACATGTTCCCTGTATTCACACTTGGTAGTTAGTGCTATAATTAATTAACTTACTGAATTTATAACAATTATACTTTACCTCCTCATTCTGTTTATAACAAATATTAATGTTATAATAATAAGTTTAAGAGTAAGCCACACGGCTAGCAAGCAACAGAGCCAACAGCAAAGTCCTAGAGACAGCTAGAGATGTTCTGTGGTGAATAATTCAGAACAGTGACAGAAGTGATTCAATGTAGGAGTTGAGATGGGAGAAATGGCCCCAGTAATCATTTTCCCTTTGCCTGATATACTAAGGTGGCATGGCATGGCAACATCATTATGTGTAGGGAGACAACTTAAGACCTGACAGTATGGGTGCCCTCAGATAACTTGTTTATTGGGTAGGAGTAACTGCTAGATCCAGACTGTGAACTAGCAAGAGGAACAAACACTGCTAGAAAGCAACGCCTATCTTGGCAGTTACCACCTCCATCTTCCTTATGGCTATGTCCTCGATTGAGAAGGAAGAGTGAGACGTCACATAAAAATTCTTCCACACATACAGGAGATCCATAAACTGAAGGAAACATTTCTACCATTATGTGAATAAAAGATAGATGAAAATTATTCTAGCAAATATCAATATAATAGAATGCCATGCACCCATAATTAGAATAACTTACATTTCACATCCTTCTTATAGTGTATATCCCCACACTCTTCACAGAATTAAAAGCTAGAAAAAGGAGCAGGTGGCATAAATTAGATAGACACCATCGAATCATCAAAAAAAAAGTGTAAACCCTCTAACAGTAATGTGTATATCACACATGCTACATATGTATATATACTATATAGAGAAGAAGCTTTTGGAATATCCATACTTTTTAAATTGATAATTTCTGTAAGACTTATAACTTGGAAAATATTACTGAGGATAAACCTTAAAAAGAGCATAAGGAGTATCAAATACAGAATTTCCAAATTGAGTTACATGAAAGACTAAGCAAGGTGTGTTTTTCCACAAAGAAGGGACAGAAATTGGATTATACTAATTACAATTTATTTATTAACACAAGCCATATTAGCCATACTGTCATGAAAACTGCCTAAAATTTTTAAAAGTGGCATGCTGTATCTAGAGATTTAAAATAATAATAATAACATGGAACTTTTTTCTTCCAGTGATAGTTATTAGCAATGATGTTTTTGTAGAACATGTCTCGAAGAGCTAATGTGATGTCATTATCTTCATTCCATATAACAGTGGGGGATGGAAACGACATACAAGGCTTCTGTCACAAAATCCAACAGCAACTGAGTCCTTTCCAGAAGGTTGTTTCTCTGTTATCACTTTCAACTCTCACATGTGCTGTCTTGTCTTTGACATAGTAACAATTTGTATTATCTTCCCCAGAGTACATGATCTGAGCATTAAAATGAGAACAGCAGAGCTAGTCAGCAAACAATTCAAGCAGAAAACTGACAATGACTGCACCGAGCAGCCACCACATGGTAGACAAAATACAAAGATAATAGAAACTTTCCCTTCCTCCTCATACTAAGTCTACAATATACTGAGGTGCATGCTAACCCAGTTCAAAATATGTAGAGGTATACTGGAGTGTACTAACTCTGTTTAAAAAAATACCAAGCTATGCTAGGACATAGTTTTAACTAAAATTATTAAGAGTGATGCTATCTAGTAAGCAAATAAAGTGGCTGAAAAACTTTTAAATAAATACAACAAAAATATACCAGACGTTTCATGGAGAGAGTCACTATAATCTTACGCTGCTCTCTATAAAGAGTTCACAGATCCCAGATACTAAAAGAGTCATATTAATTTGTCACAATTCCTTAAATAGCATACAGGCCTATTCACATGCCTGCATCAGAATAAACCTTATAAACCTGATCAAACACAGATTCTTAACTATCTGCCCACTTTATAATTAATTAGCAAATTAAGATCACATACTATAGCACCAATGATGGCTTTGAAACATAATTTGTTAAGTCATAAAGACACCTACAATGTTCATCTATCGGTTTGCATTGAAATCAGACAAAATTAAAAAAAAAAGAGGAAGAAATATGCTTTCCTACTTTCTTCACTGATGAGCATTTGGGGGATATTAAAGCCTTGGAATCTTCATTAGTCTTTACATCGGAATAATGTGCTGACTTGCTATTTCATTTTCAAGCTATGGGGCTTTATTAACAGTAACTCTGATCCCAGCAGCAAGGGCGTCTATGTGACTGACACCATAGTAATAAAGTACTGCCCTTTCAGGCTTGTCGACTCTTCTTGCTAAAGGCAGCTGGAGGAGATCCCTTGACAATGATTCATGGCTTGAAACTCAGAACCATCTGCTCTCTTGGAGAGTTCCTCAGCCAAGGTGAAGGGGGGCGGGTGCAGCTGTATTTTTTTTCCTTCTAAACTCTATCCAAATGCATTCAACACAGCACAAAAAAAAAAAAAAAAAAGAAAAAAAAAACTGGCACCCTGGCATCACTTTCAATGTAGCACACATTATCTCCGTATGTTCTTGTTTCAATGGACTATTTCTACAGTCACCATCTCATTGGATGCCATTTCTTCCCTCACTTCACTACGTGAAGTGTCAATTTTCCTCACTCTATAAACTTTCTAATATCCTTTCCCATCCCACACAGTTCAAAGTTATTTGTCCATCTCTTTTTTATTGGAAAGCACTTCTACTGTGGATAAAACTTCAGGGTTTAGCTGAATTTCATCAAGACAAATTACATATTGTATATTTAGGGATATAAAGATACCATAATGTAACTGTTCATCCTAAAAGTGACAGAGCTAATTAGTCATATAATTAGGACTTTAGTGCTTGCCTCTTAACGTTGTGCTCAGTATGCACTGCCCTACTCATGTGTTTTCTGCTTCTCTACTACCTCACTCAAACAGCTTACAGCTCAATCAGGAATTGTTTGGGTTCATTTATCACCTAACAAATCACAAGGAATATGTCAGATGCACCAAACGTTTAGACTTTATGTTGACATAATTGAGAAGAAATATGTGCAATTCTAAAAGACACTTTTCCCTTTTTAAATGAAAATTGAAAGCTATTTTTAATTTAAATATTTATTAAGACTTTTAGTAACATTTTATTGTTTTGTGGTGGAATCTCTAAAGCCAAAGGTAAAAATAGCTTATGTATCTTTACTTCATACTCAAATGTGCTTTCAGGTAAATTCCAAGAAAATCTAGCAGATTAGCGTACATTGCAGTTAAATCTATGGTTATATACAAAAGCCAAGAGAACCAACTGAAGAGTCAACACTGGAACTGGGTAGAACTATGGGCATGAAGAACCTGCTGGTGGGAGAACAGAAGATAAAGATACTCAGAAACCATTCTCAGAAGCCACATTTTGGGGTCCAATTCTCTTGCACTCCACATAAGTCAATCCCGGGCTAGGACCAAATATCTGAAGTATTCATGCAGATGGCTTCTTTCTGTTCATCTTTCTGTTGATCAAAAACTGCTACTAGATGCACAGAGCTTTACACACAACTGCTAGGGAGGCTGATATACAAGGATGGAAATTTCAAGGCCAGTTTTGATAGCAAAGTGAGACCCTTCTCTCAGTTATGTAGTTAGATCTGTTTTGGGAGCCCCTGGCAGTGGGACCAGGACTTATCTCGGGTACATGAAATGGCTTTTTGGGACACATTCCCTAGGGTGAGACACCTTGCTCAGCCTTGACACAGGGGGGAGGGGCTTGGTCCTGCCTCAACTTAGTATGCCAGACTTTGTTGACCCCCGCAAGAGAGGCCTTATCCTCTCTGAGGAGTGAACAGGAGATGGGATGGAGGAGGCAGGGGGAGAAGAAGAAGGAGGGAGAACTGGGATTTGTATGTGAAATTAAAAAAACTGTTTTTAAAATAAACAAAGAAAGAAAATACTTGAAACTTAAAAAAAAATAGGAGTCTATGTCAGCTGCTCAGCTGGTAGACTGATTGTCTAGTGTGTGCCAGTCAATAGCTTCGATTTCTTCTGTTTAATAAATAAACAAAAGAAAGCTCATTAAACATAAAAGAATTTGGTAATTTCCATGGGTGAAAAGGCAAGACACTGGGGGAGTAACTGCTGAATGGAAATGAGACTCCCCTATGGAACAATGAAAATGTTTTTGCTGTTACGTTTCAACTAAATGTTATATATCCGTACATGAAAAAAGTAGTTTTACCCTAACTCTCTGGGCTATCTAGTCTCTGGTTATTGGTCACTCAAGCAGTGTTGGGTATGGGCTTTTAAATCAAATCAGATGTTGGTTGGTTACTCCCACAAGCTTTGGGCCACCATAGCCCTGTAGTATTTTGGAGACAGATATTAAAGTCATACCATTAAATTTGTTTAGTATAACTAAAGTTTTCAATTGATGAAGGGAATAAAATATCTTTCTTTTTATTGTAAGAATGAATTGAAATCTGGACTCTTCTAGATGTCTTCTTTAATTTATTGTCTCATTCAGTAAATACTAGTCATGTGACAGACAATATATCTGTCTCGAGATCTAAAGTTAAGTGGTCCCTCTTTTTAAGAATCTTAAATTCTTGAAGCCTTCATGACGAAAGAGATTTTAAATGATTGCTTTGCATCCACAGTGTCTATAACATAGGTCACAGTACCGTTAACTTGGGAATGCATTTTTAAATTATGATTATGTGTTTATAACTCTGTTTATATGTTTCACACATACAGCATGTATAAACATTAGTGCTTTTCATTGTACAGTCTTATAATTAGTAATCTGTTGACTTGTTATTGTTGTTACTGTTGACAGGCTATATTTATAATTTTACATCTTTCTTGAGCATAAGAAAGAGGTTGGAGCTGATTGTGAAGGTATGCAGCTATAATCCTAGTGGAGATAGGGGTGTCATACATGAGTTCAAGGCCAGCCTAGCCTACATCGTAAGTTCCAAATGTTTCCTACAAAATGAAATAATGACATATCTGGTGATGGCACTGAATCCCACTCCCTTTGCCTCTAGAAATATTTATCTAATTATTCTTTATCAATAAAAACTAGGGAGACAGATATTGGGGTAAGAACCTGATTGATTAAGAGAAGCGGTGGAGAAGTAACCAGTGACCTACACTCTCTCTATCCTCCCTCAATCCAAAAGGGCCCAGAATCTTTCTAAGAGCACTGGCTGCTCTTCCACAGGTCCTGAGTTCAAGTCCCAGCAACCATACGGTGGCTCACAACCATCTATAGTGGGATCTGATGCCCTCTTCTGTTATAAAGGTGTACATGCAGATAGAGCACTTATATACATAAAAATAAATAAATAAATAAGACAAAGGAAACTTACTACTTCCTGTGTCTCTCTATATGTCCTCAGTTCTCCAAAACTCTATGGCTAATTTTGGTCAGCTAGTAGCTAGTTCCACCTTCTTAGTCAAAGTAAAGTTTATTGCCAGTCTTAAGAGTGTCAGAATGCAATCAAAATATCCCACAACATTTCCCCTTTTTGGTCTAAATAGGAAGAAAAAGTTTTAACTCTAACACAGTAAAACCTATACAATAAGAACAATTATCAAATAAAAATTATATTCACAATGTCCAGTCCATTTGCATGGAGAGTTACCCAAAGTTCCTCTGCAATGTTGGACATCTGTCTTCAGCCTACAACCCTAGAATATCTGACAGACGTTTCTGTGAAGAAGGAATTTTTGAAAGACTGTCCTACTCTGTCTTGGCAAAGTTCAGCAATCAATTTCTTTTGTATTCTGCTCACGCAATTTGGACAGCGTACTGTCAACAGTCGAGGCAAGGGCAGCTTTTTGCCCAGTGGCTAACTTTGCCACAATGAAAGAAAGCTCCATATAGAGGTTCTTTGGCCCATCATCTTCTCTGAAGTAGAATGGTACTGTGAGGAGCAGACAAGTTTCACAGTCATGAAAAGCCTTAAGTTATTAAAGCATCTTAAGTTCCATATTCTTTAGATCTCTGAAGTGAGATTCTTAGGCCCATCATCTTCTCTGAAGTAATTGGTACTGTGAGGAGCAGACATGTTTCACAGTCATGAAAAGCCTTAAGTTATTAAAACATCTTAAATTCCATATTCTTTAGATCTCTGAAGTATTTGAAGACCACCTGTCTACCTAAAAGATATCTGTTTGACTTTGAAAATATACTTAACATGACTACAAATTTGGTTATTATAAATGACTAATTACTAACCTGTATTTCTTAATTATCCTAAATGGTTTGTAATAATAACTTTCAAGGACTAGAACTTTATATTATATTGCTAAAAGACCTGAATAGGTACAACACCTTAAACAAAAGTAGAAACATACATGAGGTATAACAAAAATATAACCTTAAAGGTCTATCAATATAGAAAATTCGATAACAATGTAAAATATTTAAAATTAGTAGTTGTTTTTTTTTTCAGTTTAAAAGTATATTTAATAATCTACCATTTTATCCTATCATTCCTATATCCCTCTTTCACTTTTCAGAACAAGATCTCTGAATCTAATCTCCTTTGCTTAGGTTCCTCCCTGACTATGATCAATAACAACTTGCAACCAACCCCCTAAATGATGATAAACATCCATAACTGGCAGAATGACCAAAACCCACCCACCCCAACTCTTGGGAATGTGGGCATCGTATTCCTAAAATTTCTTCCTGCTGTCTGGGGACAACAGCACCTTTAGGGGACCCTGAGAAAATTGAGATAATGGTCAAGTCCTGGGAGAGCTAGCTATTGTCCGGTCTTGGTATGATGGGAAAGTGCAGGGCTTATCTGAAGTCCTAGTTGGAGTAGTCTATGAGGCTGGATCATCTTAGCTAACCATCTTGAAATTATCCTAAGCAGTTTGTAATCCAAAGCTGATATTGGGTGGTGGTTGTCAGCTTAGTGGTGTCACGAAATCCAAGTGGAATTGTCATTGTGGGGCCCCATCACACTTTTGGAGACTTCAAAGGTCACTATAAATGGTCATGATTCACTGCAGAAAACTTAAATATTTTAAATGTCATATCCAGGAGATCTCAGAGAGGTTAAAGGATTCATTAAGTACATATGTAGTACACAAACTTAATTCTTAATTGCCTGCTTCATACTCAGACCTGAAATCACATACAGGAAGCTAGATGAAACTTATTTCTAGAATTAGTACTCTATCTGGCCATTAATATCATGACAGAAAGCATATATTAATCTTGTAAAATTTGAGATAATATTCATACCTGAAAAAAAGTTTTAAAGAGTCAAAATAAAACAAAAGGATTATGAAAATAGTAGCAATAGAATAGTACCTTAATTGTGGTTTTTCTTCTGCCCCATATCAGGTGGCTCTTCTGACATGTGACATGAGACAGAGATTTTAGATTTTCATGTAACAAGCATGGTTGGGTTTAGAGAATGAGAAAGCAATGCTCCAACTCTGAAGCCAGATTTAATTTTTAATTGAATTAGAACTACAAAAAGACCATTTGCTGTATATGTCTGTAGAGAACAGAAAAAAACAAACATTTGGGAAGATTTATGAGATTTTTATCCTGTTGGAAGTGTGTTATATCAATTTACTCCTTTTTCTTGGGACATTTACTCTAGATAATTCATTCTTTCTTCTCCAAATGTCTCATTTGCCTAGTGGTCTTCAGATTCCTTAGCTGGATGCTTTTAGTCTCCTGGAAAGACAAAAACAAAATACTGCCCCAAGCCTAACTTTGAGGAGTTTCCCCTTTTGTAAGGTTATACCTGATCAAATGAAAGGCATTTGTTGGTCTTATAAGTCAGTTTAGATTAAATGGCCATGCTGTTTGATGAACTATCACTTCTAATCAAGAGGTCTCTCCTATTTGAATCTAAGCTTTATCCATTTTGATGGTATCTATAGCTTTTCTTATTCCCAAAGAAACAAAAGCAAAACCTCTTTCCCAGTGTAACACATATCCTGGTCTCCATTCTGAGATCAACACATGTACACATGTTTAAAGCATACAGGCGCATTTAATCTAGCAATTTTTTTTCTTTCTACAATCCAGTATCTCTCTGCAGGTGCTGTTCCTTTCTTGTTAGCTTTTTAAAAAATTAAAGTTAATAAATCATGGTGTAATCTATCTGGGGGGGGGCAGACTTTATTAACCCTTTCTGTTTATTAAGCATATCTTTTCAAGTACAATTAGATCTTTCTATACCTGATTGTCCTGTAGGATTATGTGGTACACCTGTAATATGCCTTATGTTTTAAAATGCGAAAGACTGTTTTGTTTTACTAGAAATATATGCTGGGGCACTGTCAGTCTTCATTTATACAGGTTTTCCCATAATGGCCATGACTTCTAATAAATGTGTGATTACAGAATCAGCCTTTTCAGAACTCAAAGCAGTTTCCAACTGAAATTCTGAATATGTATCCATGGTCTGATACACATACTTTAATTTTCCAAACACTGGAAAATGAAACACATCCATTTGCCAAATTTCATTTCTTTGAATACTCTTTGGATTATTTTCTGCAGGTAGTGGAAACTGGTTATACAAAAGACATGTAGGACACTTTCTTATAATTTCCTTGGCTTGTTGGCAAGTGACAAAAGAGTCTTTCTTCATATATTTACTATTGACATGGTATTTCTTATGAAATTCTGAGGCTTCTAGCACATTTCCTGCCAATAGTTGATCAATTTTATCATTACCTTGTGCTAGAGGGCCTGGTAGACCTGTATAAGATCTGGTATGTGTTATACACAAGGGATTATTTCTATTTCTAATTATTTCTAGTAATTGAATAAATAACAAAGTTAATTCTGAATCATTTCTAATAAGTTCAGTAGTTTCAATATGTAAAACAACTCTTTCTGCATATTGAGAGTCCATTCTGCATATTGAGAGCCCATAACTATATTAAGAGTTTCTGGAAAATCTAATAATACCACAAAATAGCATATACTTCTGATATTTGGATGGAATCATAAGAGGTTTAAGCTACTTTACTTAAATTTCATGACTTATAACCTGCCTTTTCTGATTTGTTTGCATCAGTATAGAATGTAGGGTATCCAGAAATGGTGTTCCTCATACAATGTGAGAAAGAATTCAATTAGTTCTTTTTAATAAACTGAAGTCTCTTGCTTTTGGGATATTTTTTGCTAATCTCTCCAAAGAAATTACTGCAAACTCGTTGCCAGTGTTCACTTTCTGCCCACAACAAGGAAAATTTAGCATTAGTAAAAATTGCCACAATTTCTGTTGGGTCTATTCCTGATAATTGACGAAGTCTCAAGTTTCCTTTCATAATCAATTCAGTAACCTTTTCTGCATAAGTCTTTAATTTTTTACTCTGCTTGTGTGGTAAAAAATATCCATTCTAAGATATTATTTTCTCTCTGCATAAGAATTCCTGTATGATAATGCATAGAAGGTAGTATGACTAGGATACAATCAAACTCTGGATACAAGTGAACCACATGTACATTCTGGAATTTCTCTTCTACCAAACCAATTCTCTTTCAGTCTCAGCTGACAATGCTCTTCAACTATGTAAGTTCTTATCACCTTGTAAGTTTTGAAATAAATTATTTAGTTATTGAGTACTTAATCTGATTGTGGGTCATAATCAGTAAATATCTCCCAGCAATTTTTGAAAAATCATTAAAAGTGAGTAATTGATTGCTCCTGATTTCTACGTTTTGTGGTTGAATTTTTGTAAACCTATTCTATATCTTAGATAATTTAAAGAATCTCCTCTTTGTATTTTTTCAAGAGCAGTTTGTAATCCCCAACAAGGCAAAATGTTCTTTACATCTTCAAGCATTTTCTAAGATATCTGTATCTGAATAAGCTAGTAAGATATCATCCATATAATGGTAAATTATAGACTGAGGAAAATGTTTACAATTATTTCCAATGGTTGTTAGAAAATATTAACACAAGGTAGGGCTGTTTAACATCCCTTGTAGATGAATCTTCCAATGATATCTTTTAACAAGCTAGGAATTATTAAAGTAGGCACTGTCAAGGCAAGTTTTTTTCCTAACCTGTTATGTGAAGGTATAGTAAAAAAGAAAAGCAGTCTTTTAAATCAATCACAATAATAGATCACCCTTTAGGAAATAGAGAAGGCAAGGGAATTCCAGGCTGTAAAGAGCCCATTGGCTGAATCACCTTATTTATAACTCTTACATCTGTTAACATTCTTCATTTTCCAGATTTCTTTTTAATGACAAATACAGGAGAATTCCAAGGACTGGATTATTTTTCAATATATTGAGCATTTAGCTGATCCTGTACCAGCTTCTAGTGCCTGTAATTTTTCGGATATCAAAGGTCATTACTCTACCCACATAGTTTGTCAGTTAACCACTTGAAAGGTAGGAATGTTGCTACCTTTGAAAAATCAGCAGTTGCTGTGCCCTGCTTGTGTACAACCTGAAGGGTCAGTGATTGCTCTTAATAATACCTTTTAATATTTTTCTCAGAAGCATACTTTAGTTTATGGTTTGTTTCTGTGATTGGAGGAATGTTCATCTGGGTTTCCCATTGCTGGAACAAATCACATCTCCATAAATTCCTTGCTAATGTTAGCCGCATATGGCTTTAATTTCCCTACCTGTCCTTCTGGCTGTATACACTCAATTCACCTTGTACTTTGTTTTACCTGAGATAAAGTTCCAAGCCCTAGAAGCTGAATATTTACCTCCTGAAAAGGCCAATTTGGATACCAAGGTGTTGACAAAATTATTGTTACATCCATGCCTTTGTCTAGTAAACCTTCAATTAAAATGCCATTTATTCATATTTTTTACTTTGGTCTTTGATTATTTATAGAAGTTTTCCAAAACACTTGTTTTATGATCTCTCCTGAAAATTTTGTCACTCAGAGCCATATAGTTTTTAACAACAGGTATTAAATCTTTTAATTGTTCTGTGAAGGGGTTTCCTCAATTCTGACAGGGAATGATTGAACCAAATTTGATATTGGGGCCTGAGAAAGGACCCCTAAGGTATTTTCTGAGGACATAGGGTTGCATTGCCTGTCCCTTGTTGATCTGCATTCATTAATCCAATGCTGGCCTTTGCCACATCTTCTGCATATTCCAAGAGGCCGGGGCCTTCTGTTTGGACTATCTCTAGAAAAAAACATTATTTCTAGTAATGACTTGCCTAAAGTCCCTTTTCAGGACTGACCTGCTTTACTACAATTAAAACATCTAACCTTTTGATTTTTCTTAAAATTTTTGAAATCACTTCTCCCATCCAAGTATCATCGTGTGAGATCCAATATCAGTTGTATTTCTAATCCATTTATCTATTGGTGCTGATCTTACCTTTAAAGACATAATCACTCTTTTTCATTCAGAATTAGCATTTTCAAAAGCCAAAGATTCAATTAACATTTATCTAACTTCTGAATCATTCTAGGTTGATCTCAGTCTGTGGGGAAGGCTTTGCCCTGGAGGAGATGGGAATGGGGGGCGGGCTGAGGGGAAGGTGAGGGGGGCGGGAGGGGGGAGAACAAGGGAATCTGTGGCTGATATGTAGAACTGAATTGTATTGCAAAATAAAAATAAAAAAAAATTTTAAACTGAATCATTCTATATATAGCTGATGTCAATCTTTGTTAAAAAAAATCAGTAAAAGCTCATTTTAGGCCTTGTATAATTTTAGTAAATGGCTCAGTCCTTTTTCCTGATTCTCTAATCATGTCCCAAACATTCAAAGCTGCTATACAGCATAGGGCCAAAGTGTGACCATCAAATCTAAACAGTCTTTGCAAATCAGCATACTTGCCTCACCAAGAAGCTAATCTTGGGAAATTTCCATACCTCTGCCTCTACTTCCTTATTCTATGATCCTGGCTTTGTCTCTTCACCATATTTTCCATTGTACTGAGGACCAGCTTCCAACATTGCTGTAGCTAAATCTTTCCAGTCTTTCTGTTCTGAATTGCCCATGAATTTAATACCTGCTTCACAAAAGGTAAATGGATATCATATGAAACTACTACTTCCTTAAATCTCTTCAAATCTGACACTTTTATAGGATCTCAAATAACTTCTATATAGCCTTGTGGATGCCTATCATCTAGTTATCATTCTTGAATTGGTAACTGGATAAATTAAAATTTGTTTTCTAATAACGTTGGGATGCTCTTCTTCAGTAATGCAATGGTATGGTAGGTTCTGCTCTAAACTCCTCTGTCTCTGTGTGACTATTTTTGCTAGTTTCATTAGTTGGTCTTTCTAAAGATTGTATCTTATCCATCAATTTTTCATATTTGGCAGCAATATCAAACCACATTTTTAAGGATAAGATATGAATTACAAAACTGATAATGATTATAATCAACATTATGTCAATCCCCTTCATTTAATTTTTCCATTTTCAAACCATCCATTGTGGAACAATACAGAGACCTTACTCCCTGCATCCTAATACTGACCCCAATTCTTCATGTGGGTAAAAACTTCCTTTTAAAAACAAAACCTAATTCCTCCCTTAAGAATCCCCAGGTATCTTACCAGATCTGCCTATAATGACAGTGAGGTGTGAGGCTGGCTATCTCTGCACCACACAGCTGGGCAGAGGATGTGGGTGGATCGTGGCCTGGTTGAGGGCATCTGTAGCTGCCTGTGTGTAGCTTGGGGCTGAGAGTGTGCGGCAGTGGCAGTGGCAGTAAAAGCCTGAGCAGGAGTCAAGGCGGCCAACTTGCTGTGGCAGCAGCCGTGGAGGGAATCCAGTGGAAGCCTTCAACTCACAAGGAGAGAGAGTGAGCCACCTGAAAAACAGACACAGGGGAATGCATGGAAGAAGCCCGCATGGTAAAAAGTGAGGGCAAGGGGGTTGCCTGAATGACAGTGCGGGCTGAGAGTGGGTGGCTAACTCCAGTGGCATTTAGGGCCCAGATGTCTGACATTTGTGGCTGAGGCCTGGCAGCAGCTGGAGGCTGTTATCAAGAGGCTGAAATGGGAACAACCCCAGACTCTCATGGAGGATCTAGGGGAAGGGAGGGAAATCCAGTGGCAGTGAGTGGTTACCTCATGACCTCATGCCCCACATTGGAAACCAGGTGAAGAGTTTATCTAATTAATCTTTATCAATAAAAACTCAGAAGTCAAATATTGGGGTAATAACGTGATTGATCAGAGAATCAGTGGAGAAGTGACCAGTGACCTCTTTTCTCTCCTTTCTCAATCCAAAAGGGCCAAGAATCTTTCTAAGCCCCTTCCTACTACTTCCTGTGTCTTTCTATATGTCCTCAGTCCTCCAAAACCTCTATGGCTAATTTTGGCCAGCTAGTAGCTAGCTCCTTGCTCTTATTCAAAGTAAATTTTACTGGTAGTCTCGGGACTGTCAGAGTTCGATCAAAATATCCCACAACAGCCTCATATACACATAGAAGAAGAATGAGAAGGAGAAGAGGAGGAGGAGGAGGAGGAGGAGGAGGAGGAGGAGAGGAAGATTAAAAAATAAAAGTAAGCAATGTAGAAAAATATACAATACTACCATCAATCAAATGAAAGTTGAAATGACTATATTAACGTTGGACACAGCAGATTTCAGAACAGGACTATTTTCAGTGACATACATTATATAATGATGAACATGTTAATTCTACAAGAAGGTATCACAACTCTCTATGCATAGAGCATGCATCAAAATATATGAAGAATTGGTATAAAGTGACATAGAGACGTAAGCAGGGCCATTGTTACTCCACTGTTTCTTGAGTAACTGTCCTTGAGGCTTTTTCCTGGCATAAAGTCGGCAAGGATATAGTTGAACTGAAGTATAATGTAAATCACTTTGATTTATTGGACATTTGTAGAATATTTTATTTCAAAACAACAGAATACACATTCTTTCCTGGTTCCCATGGAATATTTCACCAATATGTAGCTCTTTCTGGGCCATAAAACATGCTTTACCAAATATAAAATATACAGGTCATGCAAAATTTTTAAATATCATGAATATTGTCCAAAGTCATTCTGAATGACACTTTTTAATTAAAATACAATTACATCACTCCCCCTTCCCTTTCTTCTCTACAACCTGTCTAGTGTCCCCTCTATCAAACTCCTCCCACATCCCCTTTCACTCCCTCTCAAATTGTTGAGCTCTTTCTCTTTGATTATATTAACTGAAGACTAAAAGCCCACTCAGCAGGAAGGAAATCATGGAATGTGCTGAAAAGAGCCAACTGTTTAGGGTAAATGAGGTCGTGGGTTTTAGAAAAGAACCTACTATCACCACCTTACTAAAGCAACATAATTCTTAACTGCAATCTGAAATTAAACTTAATATTCATAAGTAAGTGTACCGTTCATCCCTCACTGAAGATATTTTTCAGAGCAGAGACAATTTTAGAAAGCCACAAGAGGTCATAATACAGATATCAGCGAAATGATTCTTTTTCAGACCCTGAATTGACATAAAGAATCTGAGCATACAAGGAGGAAGCAGGAGAGGAAATCCAGCCATTCACTGAGGAACTATTGGTATTTAATTGCTGCTGGGAGATAGAGACTCAATTTTTATTAAGAACCTAGTCCCTGGTAAGTCTACAATGCAGCAGGACATGTCCTGCTCCTCAGGCAACCTGGGCAACACAAACTGGAGTGAGGGAAAGAAAAAGTAGAACTCTCAAAGTTTGGTGGGAAGATTTGGGAAAGTAGAGAGGGTGTTTATAAACATTCTCAAAGTACATTGTGTGAAATTCTCAAAAAAATTAATAAAGCTATTGTTGAAAAATAAAGTTTATACCAATATTTAGTTTTTGAAGTCTAAAAATACATACCTAACCATATTTATAGCAATTAATTCTGTGATTATGATATAAGTTTTAAAAATTTTTTATCTATATGTCCTTGCTTCCTCTAACTTATATGTATTAATTATATGATGATCTAAAAGTTATTAATAGCTAAAGCATACCTTAACTCTGTGAATATGTTTATTTTAAATATAGTTAATTAATATATAAGTGGGCATGACTTTTCCTTATGTGTAAGTAATGTACAATGGTTAAATTAGAGAAACTGATACATTCAACTCCTAGGCAGCTATCATTTTCTTGTGTTGGAAACTTGCAGAATTCTTTGTATGATCTATTTCAAGCACACACTACTTTTACCCTATTCCTCTACAGAACATTAGTTTATAAGTTCACTTCTGAAAGTACATGCTAAAGTTATCAGAAAGTTGAGGATTTGTATACAAATTTCTTTCATATTGTCATCTACATAGGAAACTGAAACAGTCTAACTAATAATATTCTAATATTCTTTTATTTGAAATACAGTGAGATACAAATAACACTTGGTGGAAATAAAAAGGACATGGAAAAGCAATCAGAATATAATTAAAAATGAAAGCACTTAAGTGTAAACTTATCTGTGGATGGAAAGGCCCTACTTGTTTACTCTGAACTTTAATAAAGACTATTTTATGAAGTGCAAGAAGTAATTTGCTTTCTTCTTTATAATTTTTGGTATCCTCTGTAACTACTGGGTATTATGATGAATGTATCAAATAAGTGGGTGTCAGAGGAAATAATAATATAATAAATGAGTCAATATGATCAGACAATTTAATAGGCAATTCACCCTATAAAAACCATGGAAGTTTAAGAGCAGATGAGGAGTAGTACGTTTCAAGGTTAAAGAACAGCTTGTGGTCCATTGTTTCAACTGACACCACACATAGCCCCAGTTCTCTGAGGCTCTAAAAATTTTGTCACCCAGTATCAGGGTGTCTGACAAATGTGGCCAAATCAGATTTTGTTTATCATGCACACTGTTTTCAAGATCGTTAAATTTTAAAAATTTAAATCCTTTTTCAATAATTCTGAAGCTGTTTCAAGGTCACCATTTATGACTATGCATTAGTTGATTAATACTTAATGTCATTGTATTGATTAATATACTCCAAGCTGATGAAATACTCAACATATATATTCTTTCTTTGCAAATAAATATGAATAATGAATCACTGGTAATAAAAACACTATGCAAATTTTCTCCTGTCTGCTCCTTTTATTTGCCAAAAGAGAGGAGGGGGCAGGATGTCTGCATCCACTGGAATAGCATATGGATTAACAGGGGACTTGGTGGCTTATGTTTTCTACAGATTGAACAAGTAGTCAGATGCAGTAACAAGAAAGAGAAGGTTAAAGTTTGAGAGTGTGGGGTCCTACTTTATATGTGCAATGAGACTTTGAAAATGCAATTAAGGATTTTGAGAGGAAAGAGTATCCTGGATTAGCTGTGTAGGTCATAGATATAATCAGAGCTCTTTAGGAAAGCGCAGTAGAAAGGTTTCACTGTGGAAACAGTGGGCAATCTGATGTCTGAGAAGTGGGCCTTGCTGCATATTTGGGAGGAGAGGAGAGAGGCTTGAGTCCAGGAAGGCATTTCCAACATCTGTAAAAATCAGAGGAACCTATACTTCAGTCCTGGGTTCTCCCTAAATAAAGCACACTATGATGAAAATACTTCGATGATAGCTCAGTAAAACTGATCTTGAACCTCTGGCTTTCTTAAATTTTAAGAAAAAAATCTTGTTTAAAATTATCAAATTTGTCATAATATCTTGAAGTAAGAAGTAATTTATTTAGAGTCTCCAGTTGATAAAAGGTGAAGCCCAATACAAATTCCCAGCTCAGTTTGCAACTCTTACTATAACTGCCCACCTCAACCTCTAGCCCTTTTCTGGTCTCTTGGCTCAGTATTGGCTCAGTCGGGCTGGACTTTCTCAAACCCAGGACATTAACTTATGATTCTAACAGACAATGATAATGGCAGAGAATTCTTAACCTATCTATCATCTCCAGAAAGAAAAGATGCATATTAAAGTACCCTTGCAAGGTAAATTATCTGAGGTAAATAAGAAACTGGTATCTAAATGGGACAGGTGCTTACATAATAAATGCCATGCAAGAATCCATCTTTAGTGGGAATCAAAGTGCGTATATATATGCCCTATCATATTCCACGTGTGCTGCTTTTATTTCTCTGCCTTATTGCCTTTAAGCAGGCTCTCTCACTGAACCAGAAGCTTGTCCTTTGGGCTACACCAGTTGGCCAGCCAACGAGCTCCCAGGATCCTCCTGTCTCTGCTACCAAATGCTGGGATTACAGGCACAAGCAGTCATGCCCAGCTTTTCAGATGGGTACTGCGGATTCTCACTCAGGTCCTTGTGCTTGCTGAGCAAGTGTTGTTATCCACTGAGCAATCTCCCCCAGCTCGAGAAGAAACAACCTAAGTGTACGTTTGCAGCATAATACAGTCAAATTTTAGTACAAGCTTTGCTCAAGAATCCTTCACAGTTGATTCATTATGATTAAAACCACTTTTTTTCTTATCAAATTTATGTAGATCCCAAAGCATAGCCTCTGGTGTTGGGAATACGTACAAAAATATTTTAAGACAACTGATGTGCTGAGGAGCCCCTAAACACTTTAGACAAAGTTAGTCTTTTTATTTGAGTTTTTTCTGTCGTTATAGGGGAGAATGCCTTAGCCAGATTGAGTGGTGATATTCTTGCATTTCTTAGTGGAAATTCTAGAACTTGAGTATATACTCTTAGCCTCATCATAAGTGCAACCACCCATAATCTTTCATCTATCAAAGAAATCCACATTAGTGTGATGGCTGAGTCGTTCAGCACCAAATCCACTGGGCCAGTTAAAATCCATCCCCACTGTCCTCAAATACTTGCGTCACATTCTATAACTTAAAAGCAATTGCAACATTAAATTTTAATATTTAACATGGGGAGAGAGAGAGAGAGAGAGAGAGAGAGAGAGAGAGAGAAGCACAAAATGAGACAGAGACAAAGAAGAGAGATAGGGAAACAGAAAGAGAGATAGAAGGAGACAGACAGAAAGACAGAGAAATACACAGAAAGATGAGACAAACATGAGACTTTAGAAAGACAGCAGGCCATTACTTAGCAGAGAGAGAAGTAAGCAGCTATACACTAAAGCTGTACAGTGAGCAGCTCATGTCTATGAATGGGTTAGATAATGTGTTTCCTTTTTTTCTTAGTTGTAAAAACTAAAATTTATAGATTGTAAGTATTTGTCATACTAAAAAAATATGGATAGAAAGTAGTAAAATTACTTGAATCCAAATATAATGTGGTTTCATTGTTACATATTTCATTCTTTTTAAAAGTTTTTTTATTATCATTCTCTCATATATTCCATCTTGACCACAGTTTCCTCTCCCTCCTTTTCCCCCAATCTCTCCACCCAGCCATCTCCCATTTCCCCCAGATCCACCCAAAAAGAATCTTAAATAAAAGTAGTAAAAATAATACAGAAAATTCCCATTCCTGTATATCCTTCACTAACTGCCTCTAAAGCTAACAATTATTAAAACTAAGAAGTTATTATTGGAAAAAAACAGATATCAACAGCTTTTCCATTGATGTGGGTTTTTGTTGTTGTTGTTGTTATTTTCATTCTATATTCAATCTAAGGTACACACTGCATTTAATTATGTTTCCTGACTGTATCCAATCTGTTTAGTATAAAAGCCATGCAGCAGGACTGGTGGGATGTCTGAACTGGGACTTAACCCCAAGCCTGAAGAATTGAATTCAGTCTCCACAGAATAGAGATTGTCTTCTGACTGGCTGACTTGTAGCACAGCATGTGCGCGTGCACACGCGCGCGCGCGCGCGCGCGCGCACACACACACACACGCACACACACACCCATGACCTCAGCAACTAAATAGTTATAGAAACTAAAAGAAGAATAACGCAATGTGTGCCACATTAAAACAATTTAGTGAAGGATATCTGATGAAACCCCTGAAATGTATTCTTTTTCTATAATTTGCTATTTTTGCAACTAAGGATGTAAGATTTAGTAACCATCTCTATGTCAAATTAGGGGGTCACACAGAACAGCATAAACACTTGATCTTTGGCAACATTTGCTTTCTGTGTAAACTTAGAAAAATTTCTTAACCTCCCATTATTTCCATTTCTTCATTTATAAAACTGAAGCCAATGGTATGTGGCTCTCGGCATTGTTACAAGAATTGAATGTGATGGTTCAGCCCAGTGCTTAAAATGTTGTTAGCACTTATTTACTGGAGCTTTAGTAATTATTCTTTGAAACCAGTGGGGACATCTAACAATGTCTGGAAATGTCTGGGTTGCTATAACTTTTAGAAGTGCTACTGGCAGCTATTAAATGGCTGTAAATGTCCATTAAGCTAAGGTTCAGAAACTTGCTTCTCAAAGACAAAACCAGGTTTTGTTTGTGTTTTAGTTTTTTTAGTTTTTTTTTTTTTTTTCCATTCCTGGCTCTTGAAGTATGAGTAAACCAGAATTTACCGGTAACAAAACATACTTTATAAAGTACCATCAGCTCCCACACTGAGTAACCAAACATTTATCTTGCTATTTAAAATGAAGTAGAAATTAGAAAATAAAGATAAAAATCACACAATGCTCTCTCTGGCAACTAATATCTTAAAAGTCATTTACTTTTTTTTTCCATCCCTAAATTTATGTATTCCAGACCATCAAGGCTTCCTTCAGTTCCTCAGGCATGTAAAATGCCTGCTTTCTTTCTCACCCTGTAACAGAGCTGGGGCAGAGACAGACACACCCTCTTCCATTTCCATCACACTTTCATTTAAGAAACTTACAACGTTATTGAAGCCTTTTCTGAGACTGTATCTTCAGAAACCTGACCTGTTTGGAGCTCAATTCATATTTCCCCTCGTTAAAAAGCCACATCCTTTTCAGCTCTCTGAAAGGAAATGAACAAATGAAGAGATTCCATAATGAGAACTGAAAAGACCATTTTCACAGACTTAACAAAAGTGAGAGATGAAATATTTTCCATTATTATTTTGACATAAAGGAATATCAGTAGAATGTGACCACAAAGAGAGCTATTTACCATGTTCTCCCCAGGGAATCACACAGCTGTACAAATATATCATCCAGTACTAAGCCTAAGAAACTGAGGTATAAGTAGGATGGTGGGTACCTCAAAATGTCCTGAGGGTACAAAGCTGTGTCTACTGAGAAGAAAAACTGGTGGCAATATACCATCTCCAAACAACTTTATGGGAGTTGAGGGGAAGGGATTTAGAAAATAAATCCAACCTTATTACCAATAGCAATAAGCATAAGATCAGCTAAGAGGATAATAGTGTGAAGGATTTTTAGGGATCCAGGGTCCCCATGCATACATCTAGGTTCTACACACCTTAATCTATTTAATTTAACTCTCTTGGTTCCTTAATAATCATCACATCTGTCTTTTAGTCATGAGGAAACTCAGGCATAACATGTCAGAATTTACAAATGATGGACCCAGGAAGTGAAATGACAGCTAATAGTCAACACAGTAACTATACATATTTGTTGAAACTTTATTCAGTCAAAACTAATCTACCTTTATTTTATTCATTTAACTTAGTAGTAACAGAAAAATTTGAGCTAATCCTGTTTGTGCTTGGAAAATGATTTCTTCATAAGACACTCAGCCATCTATTAATAAGCATTTTTTGCATCCTTACTACATACAAAGTACTTGGTGGAAACCCTGAAAGATGCAATAATAAACCCAATACAGATTGCAGCAAAAAAAAAAAAAAGAACTACAATAGAATCAGGTATTATAAAAAAAAAAAGAGTGTGTCATGCTTCTAAGAAATTGAAGTGAAAGATATATCCTATAAAGACGTGTCCATTGTACTCAGGACTGGGCATGATTCATGTAGGCAGTAAAGAGTGGACAAAGGCATAAAGATCTACATGAACAACCAAATTTATTGGACTGATTCAGCCCCTCTATATGACTGAGCATCACAGGAAGATGAAAATTAGGGCCCTTCATGTAGAGCGAAGGAATCGCATATGTAGACAAATCTATCATCTCCTGGGTAGAAATTTTAAAAAGTATTTGTCTTTATATAAAATGAAAGACATTTCTTTTAGAAAATCCAATTGATAAAATAAGCTGTATGTAAAAAGAAAGAAGCTGAAACCAACTACAGAAGACCATTTGTAATTTCTAAGTGGGACAATGAGTGTCAACTTATCAATTTTACTCAGACCATGTCCATTCATCAAAAACAGCCAGGGTGTGTGTGTGAAAGAGTAATCAGAATGTTTTATACCCATGTATGACTATGTCAAAGAACATATTTATTTTTATCTTTCATATATATATAATTATTATTGATATATATGGGTGTTTTTCTGCATATATATGTGTATACCATATGCATGCAGTGCAGGCAGTGCAGGCAGAGGACAGAAGAGGGTATCAGATCTTCCTGCAGCAAGAGTTGCAAAGGATTCTTAGCAGCTATCTGGGTGCTGGGAACCAAACTTAGGTCTTTTGTAAGAGCAACAAGTGCTCTTAACCATTAAGCCCTCTTTTCAGTCCTGAAAAAAACAAATTTAATCAGTAAACAAACCAAGAGCAAAAAAACAAAGCCTATGAACACTTTTCTTGTTCTGCTGTCATGATTCATTTCGAAGCAACTCTATTCTGTTTGTGTCTTTAAGTAAAGCATCATAAAATATTTTGAAAATTTAAGAGGAGCTGATACAGGCAAAGGGTCTGGTTGTCAAAGTACGGCTGACTAACCCAGTTGCCAAGGCGCTTTTGCATTTGGACCATACCAGATTGATGGTCAACTTAGTGCTCTTCTTTGTCTCAGCATGCATGGAAAAAGCAATGCTCTTTACTTTTCTCCAGCAGACTAAAAAAACTGACCAGCCTTTTTACTGAATACAGTCACAAGGTCAAACAGTCAGTGTAGCACATGAAACTTAAATAGCATGTGACTCCATCAAACTTACACTGTCCTCCATCTTCACCTAGCATTTGATGAAACCCAGCAATAATGATGATAATAATAATAAAATATTGTGCACACTTTTGCAGCTAATGCTCTAAGTGCACATCCACTAGATCATGCCCTTGTAGCATGACTTTAATTCCTCTTCTCATGGCCACTATTTTCCTAATGCCCAAGTCTTAAGAACAAATGGTACAGTTACATATTAGCCAATTGGTAGCTGCTTTATAAATCACATTAAAATAAATTTGTGGCTGAAAGAACATACTAGAATTTGTGGCTGAAATTAAGAGGCCCCAGCAAGGCTCCTGTGTAAATAAAACCATTGCTCCTTTGTATATTAAAATTGTATTTATCAAACACAAAAGAAGAATGAACACAAATTGCACGAAAAAACAGCTCATTTAGGTCAAAACGATGGCATGTAATAAAAAGATTTATCACGTGATGAAAATGAAAATTAAATTCCCGTTAAAATATTTATGTAGATGTGGCTGAAGCATTCAGCTGAGAGATAAATCAGAGGGGCCTTTGGCATTTTGCAGGCATAACTCCTCTATTCCGCTGTTGCAAATTTAGATCTTACAAGATGCTAATGGCACCACCATTCCCAGGGCAGTCTCTGCAGACTCCTTTTGCTCAGCAGGTGGTAAGAATTTGCATCCATATTTCAAATATACTTCTATCTCATTACTGGCTTCTTATTTCTTTGTGATTTATATCTCTATAAAATTCCAGCTAGTTCAGTGGGAATGGGATTTCAAAAAGGCAAATTCTGCATAATGTGGACATTTATCATTTCCTTCCTTCGTTACTTTTTTTTTCCTTCACCGTCTCCAGGGAGATAGGAAGAATGACAGGAAGCAGTTTAAAGTGATGGGGAAAGGTGTACTTTTCTTAAAATAATGTCATCTGAAAGCTTTCAACATTAGGACTAACCGCTCTAAATGACACTTTCAAGCAAGTGGCAATATCGTTTGTGTCGTTGCCAACATTCTCCTAAACTGTGATCTTTAAATAATGTGTGTACCTTTAGAAAGTGATTCACTGGGTAACTATTAATTTGTAAAAGTCTTAATCATTTAAAATTCAGAAAGTCTTTTTTGTAATAAGTCTGAACATAACGAATCTATTTAGTATTCATGCAGATGTCACAAGCAATTTCGGAGTTGTTACACTATAATTCCGTGCTACTTAATAGATATTAGGGGAGTAACAGTTGTGTCACTGTAGATAAGGCTCTTTCACAGTTTCCATGTCAAATGCACCTCTTACTGGTTTTTAGAATTTAGTTAAAGTGAAATTACATGCTTGTGATACCTGACAGGTTCAGGGACTTAGAGGCATTTTCCAGGGGCAAGAAAGAGCAAGCTATACTGAAATAAAAGGCGTCAAGGAGGTATGTAGGTGAAGGAGTTTAATATTGCTACAATTAAACTTAGATGTGTAAATTTCTAATTTGTATGGTAAATTAACGAGTTTAAATGCATGTAATTCCTTCCAGATTTTCTCTTTTTAGTATTCCATTCCAGGAGAGAAATTTTAAAATTTAGTGAAAGTTTACAGACCATATGTTTGAATACCATGTACCAGAGTGTCTATCTCACTTTTTAAAATCCATTCATACTCTAAGTAAACTTCTCAGTTACATTAAAAGCTTTTGATAGTTGACTCAAAATATAATTGTTACATTTAATGAACTATTTCATGCTGAGATGTTTTATTAGACATAACAAAAATTGAGACCAAGAAGTCTATAAACAGAGTGTTTTGGTTCATATAATTAACATATTCACAAAATAAATTTAGTCCAGGACCTCCATATTATCACCCACAACCAAACTCTATTTTTTTTAATCTCCCATCTCTCATTATAAGGGTGGCTTCCTTCATTCACAATCAGCAAAAGTAAGATATATTTCTTCAAGAAGTTCATGCAGAAAACCAGTCTGCCCCTGGAAAGATGTGTCAAAGCAGTCATGACTAGGAATCCATGGGAGTCCTGTGGTGACAGAAAACTCCTACCAGGGACATGACCAACACTGTGCAAAAAGTACATTGAGTACTTTTAATTCATAACGTTCTTTCTTCCTCACAGAAATAGTATATTCTATTCAGAGTCTGAAGGCATTTAGAAGCTGAAAAATATTTTGAAACTCTCTGTGTTCCAAAGAGCATAGAAGTCTTACAACACAAGTTATTGAGGATGCAGATGCCCTAGTTAGCCCTAATATTCAGTTTGACACACCCCAGAGTCATCTGAGAGGAAAGCTCTGACTGAGGAATTTCCCAGATTAGACTAGCCTGTAAGCATACATATTGGGCACCAGATGTAACACGAATTCTAATAGGTCTTATAATAAAAAATTCCAAGCCAGATATTGGGGTAAATGCTGAAAGATTAGACAGATAAAGGAACAAGCCACTGCCAAGTCTCACCTTGCCAACTCCACGAATCCTCTGACTGAATGTCTCTGAGTCCTCACCTGAAAGGTTTCCAGCCAAAAAGCCTCTAGCCAAAAGGGTTTCCTCAGCCAAAAAGGTTCTTGAGCCAAAACAGCTTTAGTTCCTGTCTCCTCACGCCTTATATACCTTTCTCTGCTCAACCATATGAATTCCTTTTTAGTGCTGGGATTAAAGGCCTGTGTGCTTCCCAAGCAAAAGCATGAGATCTCAAGTGCTGGGATTAAAGGTGTGTGCCACCAGTGTATGACAATCTTATGCAGTCCAGGGTGGCTTTGAACTCACAGAGATCCAGACAGTGGATCTCTGTGCTGTGGGATGGTCTGTATGTCAAATGTGTTGCTGATTGGTCAATAAATAAATCACTGATTGGCCAGTGGCCAGGCAGGAAGTATAGGCGGGACTAACAGAGAGGAGAATTGAGAGAACAGGAAGCTGAGTCAGGGAGACACTGCCAGCCACCACCATGACAAGCCACATGTGAAGATCCCAGTAAGCCACAAGCCACGTGGCAAAGTATAGATTTATGGAAATGGATTAATTTAAGCTGTAAGAACAGTTAGCAAGAAGCCTGCCATGGCCATACAGTTTGTAACCAATATAAATCTCTGTGTTTACTTGGTTGAGTCTGAGCAGCTGTGGGACTGGCGGATGACAGAGATTTGTCCTGAC
This sequence comes from Peromyscus eremicus, assembly GCF_949786415.1. Lineage (NCBI taxonomy): Eukaryota > Metazoa > Chordata > Mammalia > Rodentia > Cricetidae > Peromyscus > Peromyscus eremicus. The sequence goes on from NC_081419.1 coordinate 75,870,633, forward strand.
TGTGGGCCAGGCAGGAAAACTCAAGCTACAAATGGCGCCCAACGTGTTGGCAAGAGTTTCCACCTAAAACCTGAGTAAAAAGATTCTAAAACGGAGCTAAAAACAGCTCCTAGTTGTCTCTTTTAAGCTAGCGGCAGCCTGCGTGTTTGAGCTACTATGGCGGGTTCCTGGCATGCATGCTCGACCTGCAGTATGGCGGGAATGAGGCCTCTGCAAGTGGCACATTAAGCTGTGTGGTGGATTTAGCCTTTGCTAGTACAAAAAAAAAAAAAAAAGAAAAGAAAAAAAAAAGAGGCTTCTGGGCTACACACTGCTTTGATAGAAGCATAGACCCACTATTTCTGAGAGTTGATGGCTCCCAGAGCTGGCGGAAAATGTACCACTGCCATGTTGGGAAGCTGAAGTGGGCAGAACCAGCAGCCATAGTGCCAGCACCATTTCAGGCTTAGAAGGCTGCAGTTTAAAGCAATAGGCTCAAGCTAATATAAAAAAATAAGCCACATAAAGATGGCTACCACACAGAGAATCTGGATTATGTTCTCTTTGATATTCGTAACTGAAGAAAAACATTTGATTACAAGAGCTGTTGAGTTATGCCAAAATGTATATTTTAAAGGTACCTTGACTTCAAAATTTGGATGTAGGGATATGTTGCTTTGGAAAGGAGGCTCTGCTTTTGTTTCCACAGAAAGCCAGAGGCTATGGATTTGTTCCAGATTAAGATACATCAGGTTTGACCAGCCAAGACCACCTGAAAGGTCTCCGATGACATCATGGCCCAGATGATCCAACATGCAGAACCGTTTCAAGGCAACTGGCTCAGACGATACACCCTCATGGACTACTCCATAATTCTAAAATATTCTTTGTGTCCCCATAAGATACAGCACCCCTCTCCAGCAGGAAGTAGTAAGAGAAGCTACGCCCAAATTCCTAAATATACCAAGCTGACTTTGGAGATGTGTAAAGGTTAAAACCTTCCTTTTTAAGAAAAGGGGAAGTGCTGTGGGATGGTCTGTATGTCAAATGTGTTGCTGATTGGTCAATAAATAAATCACTGATTGGCCAGTGGCCAGGCAGGAAGTATTGGCGGGACTAACAGAGAGGAGAATTGAGAGAACAGGAAGCTGAGTCAGGGAGACACTGCCAGCTGCCACCATGACAAGCCACATGTGAAGATCCCGGTAAGCCACAAGCCATGTGGCAAAGTATAGATTTATGGAAATGGATTAATTTAAGCTGTAAGAACAGTTAGCAAGAAGCCTGCTGCTGTGGGATGGTCTGTATGTCAAGTGTGTTGCTGATTGGTCAGTAAATAAATCACTGATTGGCCATTGGCTAGGCAGGAAGTATAGGCGGGACAAGGAAAAGAATTCTGGGAAGTGGAAGGCGGAGAGAGAGACACTGCCAGCCGCCATCAGGACAAGGAAGATGTAAGGTACCAGTAAGCCATGAGCCATGTGGCAAAGTAAAGATTAATAGAAATGGGCTAAATATAAGAGTAAGAGCTAGACAATAACAGGCCTGAGCTAATGGCCAAGCAGTTTAAATAATGTAAGAGTCTGTGTGTTTATTTTATAAGTGGGCTCTGGGACTGGCGGGACTTGGTGGCGGGAGCTGGAGAAAAATTCTCCAGCAACAAATGGCGTCCAACGTGGTGGCAAGAGTTTCCACCTAAAAACTTAGAAAAAAGATTCTAAAACGGAACTAAAAACAGCTTCCTAATTGTCTCTCTCAAATAAGCGGCAGCTGCCGGTTTGAGCTACTGGCGGGTTCCTAGCGTGCGCTCTCGACCTGCAGTATGGTGGGAATGAGGCCTCTGCAAGTAGCACATTAAACTGTGTGGTGAATTTAGCCTTTGCTAGTACAAAACAAAAAAAGAGGTTTCTGGGCTACACGCTACTTTGGTAAAAGTGTAGACCCACTATTTCTGAGAGTCATGGCTCCCAGAGCTGGCGGAAAGCAGACCGCCGCCATGTTGGGAAGCTGAAGTGGGCGGAGCCAGCAGCCACTGCGCCATTTCAGGCTTAGAAGGCTGCAGTTTAAAGCAATAGGCTCACACTAATATAAAAAAATAAGCCACGTAAAGATGGCTACCACACAAAGAATCTGGATTATGTTCTCTTTGATATTCGTAACTGCAGAAAAACATTTGATTGTAAAAGCTGTTGAGTTATGCCAAAATGTATATTTTAAAGGTACCTTGACTTCAAAATTTGGATATAAGGATATGTTGCTTTGGAAAAGAGTCTCTGCTCTTGTTTCCACAGAAAGCCAGAGACTATGGATTTGTTCCAGATTAAGATACATCAGGTTTGACCAGCCAAGACCCCCTGAAAGGTCTCCAAAGACACCATGGCCCAGATGATTCAACATCCAGAATGGTTTCAAGTCAACTGGCTCAGACGATACAGCCTCACGGACTACTCCATGATGCTAAAATTTTCTTTGTGTCCCCATAAGATACAGCGCCCCCCTCCAGCAGGAAGTAGTAAGAGAAGCTACGCCCAAATTCCCAAATATACCAAGCTGGCTTTAGAGATGGAATTGGCTCACTCCCCCCTCTAAACCCAGACATATTGCTCAAAAAAAAAAAATGGTTAAGAGATTCTTGTGTCCCAAATCAGAAGAGCCCTCTGGTGTGGAACAGAGAAAAACCAATATTTTTATTTAAAGCAGGTTGATTATAAATACAATCTCTTTCTAAAGAAAAAAAGGGGATAGTTTAGATATGATAGGATGAAAGGGTAGATTAATGAACCTACTTTTAAAGAGTAACAACTTGTTTAAAATGTTTTACATCGCTATAGATTTTAGTTTATTGATACAAGTTTAAACTTAATTTTGTTATACTGTATATATATATTTCTATTCTTGTTTGAGGTATTATGTTTATGTAACTCATTTAAAATTATAATGGATAATTAAAAAATAGATTAATAATTAGTCATCTATGATAATCATATTTGTAGCCATGTTAGTTAAGTCTTCTAGGTATACATAGTTATATTTCAGATAGATAGGTAGTCTTCAAACACTTCAAAGACCTACAGAATATGGCATTTAAAATGTTTTAAAAATTTAGACTTTCTGGACAGTGAGACATGTCTACTCCTGACAGCACCGATTTACTTCAGAAAGGAGGATGGGCATCGAAGACACTCCATACGGAGTTTATCTTCTTCTTGACAAAAATAGCCATTTGGAAAAGAAACTGTTCTTGCCTGGACTGCCTGATCAACTGGACATGCAGGACCCATACAAAGGTGACCACTGAACTTTGCTTGACAAAATGGTCCTTCAGGTTCCTGCTTTGCAGAGAAAACTGCCAGACATTCTACAGGACACAGAGAAAAGTGAATAAGAGACTCTAGGCCTGTGGGCTGAAGACAGATGCCCCAACTTTACAAGAGAACTTTGAATGACTGTCCAGGCTGCCAGCTGTCTCTGTCTACCCTACAAGACTCCTAAAAGTTGCTTATATCCTTCTCCATTTCTCAGGTAGTAATATATCCTTCTGAGGTCTTTGATGTGGTTAAAGACTAGATACTTACAATTTTCCTTAGTTATAATAAAAGATAAGTTAGATATAAAACCTTAAACTTACAAATATAAGATAGATAGGATCTCTTCTTTAATATTGTAACTGTAATTCTTGCTTGATAATTGTTTTGTTATATGTAATTTTACTATGTTAAAGTTAAAACCTTCCTTTTTAAGAAAAGAAAAGGGGAAGTGCTGTGGGATGGTCTGTATGTCAAGTGTGTTGCTGATTGGTCAGTAAATAAATCACTGATTGGCCATTGGCTAGGCAGGAAGTATAGGCGGGACAAGGAAAAGAATTCTGGGAAGTGGAAGGCGGAGAGAGAGACACTGCCAGCCGCCATCAGGACAAGGAAGATGTAAGGTACCAGTAAGCCATGAGCCATGTGGCAAAGTAAAGATTAATAGAAATGGGCTAAATATAAGAGTAAGAGCTAGACAATAACAGGCCTGAGCTAATGGCCAAGCAGTTTAAATAATGTAAGAGTCTGTGTGTTTATTTTATAAGTGGGCTCTGGGACTGGCGGGACTTGGTGGCGGGAGCTGGAGAAAAATTCTCCAGCAACACCTGCCATGGCCATACAGTTTGTAACCAATATAAATCTCTGTGTTTACTTGGTTAAGTCTGAGCAGCTGTGGGACTGGCGGATGACAGAGATTTGTCCTGACTGTGGGCCAGGCAGGAAAACTCAAGCTACAGATCTCTGCCTCCCGAGTGTTAGGATTAAAGGTGTGTGCCACCACTGCCTGGCCTCTATATTTAATCTAGTAGCTTGTTCTGTTCCCTGACCTTTAGGCAAATTTTATTAGGGTACACTATATATTACCATAGGGTATTGTTTCAATTATTTATTGCTGTAAGAGAAGGAGAATTCAGTCCACTGTGGATGGTGCCATTCCCTAGGCAGGTAGTCCCAGGCTGTGTAATAAGGCTAGCTTATTATAACCCTGAAGATAAACTAACAAACATCATTTCTTTATGGTTTATACTTGAAGTTCATGCCTGATATCTTCCATGAATTTTCTCAGAGTACTATAACCTGCAAGATAAAATGCAAGTTTTTCCTACCTTAAGCTGATTTTGGTAACAGTATTTGTCAAAGCAGTAGAAAAGAAACTCAATCACAAGATAAATATTATTTATCCAGATTCTATTATTTAGCCATCTTATTTATCATAATCTGATCATCTTTTCTTCTGTAAGAAAATTTATCATTGTTTACGACAAAGAGTACATGGAACTCACTCTTTATCTACATGGAACTAGCTATCCAGGCTTAGAAATGAGTAGGGTTCCCACACTTTCTTTTTTTAATTTTTTGATTTTTTTGTTTTTGTTCTTCTAAATGTGAGGAATTTTTATCTAAATCAAAGCAGTAAGCTGTAAGACTTCTCTTCTTAGGTACTGAGTATAATGGTATGAGGGCTATCAGGGTTAGGGTTAAGCTTTTTACAAGTAAAGTCTCTATGGGGACAGAAATTCTTGTCATTTTCTCTCTCTCTTTTTTCTAGTCCTTTGGAGAATGTCTGCAGTAAAATGGGTGCTGTGGTTTGGTTAAGTACTCCTCAAAGGGCCATGTGTTCAGGAATTTGTCCTCAGCTTGCAGCACTGGATGGAGGCAGGAGGCTTTTCAGAGGTGGAGCTTAGTGTGAGATCTTCTAGCCGTCCAGAACATCTCTTATCAAGGCATTTGAGGAGTACCCTGCCTTCCTCTTCTTCTCTTTTGTTTCCTGACTACTCCAGCCACTATCATCAAAATATGTGCTCCATGACCAGCAACAACACAGTAGTGGAGCTAGATAGACATGAGTAATGTTCTTTCAAACATTCTTAGTTAAGTGCCTGTAACAAACCAGATTTTTTTTTAAAAAAAGTATAAACTAAATTTGATCACATAAACCAAGTTTATAATTAAGGTGTGTGGATGTTGTTTTTCTTCAAGTAATAATCCTGTATTAAAAAAAGAATTTTCAGCATGTCTGGTGCTTAAAGGTGTCATGAATAATAATCATTTTTCACTAGTACAGATAGATAAGCTTATACAGGTATATAACACAATTAAATCCAAGTTACAGAGTCCTTCCTGTTATAGAGTTCCATGCCAGAATGCTTTTGAATAGTCAAAAGCAAACATCCATGCTAATATCAACTCAATATACAACAGAGATATTCCACTCCCTAAAATTTTCCATGTTTATTTTTAGCTGATCATTAACTCTCTTATGTAAAATGATCTTTACCCAGAAATTTATGCAAATTAGTTATTATTTTCTCACAATTTTAATCCTACATACATATCTTTAAAACAATATAGTCCATGTTTTGCCCTTGATTTGAAAACATACGCTTTTGCATATTTACACTGATGTGCATTACTATACTGTAAATACCTTACCAGGTCAAACACCACACACACACATACACACACATATACACACACACACACACACACACACACACACACACACACACACAAACAGATATGCAGCATGCTGTGTATGTAAATCTACAATTCATTCATTTTCATCACATATATGTATTAATTGTGTGATTTTTCTGAGTTATTTAATGATTTTACAGAAGATGAACATTCAGATTTACTTTTATTTTCCCAAATTGGGAATCTTTTTGTTCTTGTTTGCTTTTGATTTTGTTACAGGGTCCCACTATGTAGCCCTAGCTGGCATCAGACTCACAGAGATCCCCTGCCTCAGCTTCTCAATTGCAGAGATCAAAGGTGTGTGCCACCATGCCCAGTCAAAACTGAGGATAACGTAAGTCATAATTCTCTGAGCATTCTCATATATCTAATGATGCAAATTCATGTAGCGAATTTTAAGGAATATGAATGATGGAATTGCTGGATTATAATATACCTCTCTCCAACCTTAGTCGAAGTCATATATTAGTTTCTTCATGGGGCAGATATTGTGTTAAAATTTACATATAATTAAAATTTACATATACTGTCTGCAGAGTGCTCACAAGCTCAACCCTATGGGAGATGGCAAAGAAGTGAGACAGTAAAACAAAACTGAGTTCCACAGGGATCCTTGAAGATATTCTGATTGCTTTCCCATCGTTATACCTTAAGGCAATTAAGTAAAACTACTGGACGATAGTGAAGTCGTTAGATACAGGCTGTTTTCAAGAAAGAGATGGGGGTAGGGGACATCTTGTGAAAAGAAGCTCTACTCCCTATAGCAAGTCTCAGAAAGAGCAAGAGCTAAGTGCTATCCACTCACACATCTCCCTTATGGCTACTGGGGAAGTAAATTCTTCAGTCTAGAATAGGGATCTGCTTCATGGCGTCAAATGTTTAGTACAAAATGTAGTACCAACTGGCTTTCCAAACTGGCTGATCCTTCAAACCTTTCAAGGATATCTCAAAGGTTATCAAAGGGAGGACACATCTTCATCTTTCTCTCAGCCTTATAATGTTGCCCTAGGCAGGAGGAATAGAGACAGTCATTCAAAATTCTGTCCTCAACTTTTTGTTCTAATTGATCTAAATGAAATCTTTAGAAAGAAAACTGGGGGCGGTGGGGCGGGGTTCTCTACCAACAGGAAGAGTCAATGAAGGGGTTAGCAGGTAAAATTTCAGGAAGTAGAAACCTGTTCACAGCTATGTAAGGAAAGTCCACTGAGAGAGAAATGATTCTGTATGTATTTTCTACTTATGCCTCAGCATGGTTTACTTTTTCCCCATCACACCTTCATTCAGGTGTGAGAATCTGCAGCCCCAATACAGACATTTCAACAGCTTTTAGCATCTCACCTCTTGAGGTGTTTTTGTATTACATTTTATCCAATTTCTCTCCCCCAAAAATGTTTAGGGGCTATGTATCTAGCAAGCAGGCTGTGGAGTTATGGAAGAGAGGTCTGATATTTAACAGTTTTATAAGAACTGAGTTGTGGAAGTAATGAAAGAAGCTCCCATTACGTCCTTAGCTTAGTTGCCTCAGAAATGTTGGATTTTCATTCCATAATCTAATTATTACTTTGTGCCAAAAAAAAAAATTTACTATTTGCCTCTTGTTAGGACAAAGAGAATCATGCAATTGAAGCTTGCTCACAAGTGAGACATTTCCCACTGCTCTGTTTTTCAGGAATCATCAAATTTTGATACTTTTAAATAAATATACAAACAAGCTACAGACATGCCAAGTGATCTGTTAATTAAGGGATTACTATACCCCTAACACTCCCACAGTTTGTCCATGAGATTTGTAAGAAGCTGGTATTCATTTTCTCATTTCTGTCCTCAAATGAAAAGGAAGCAAATGAGTTCATATGGATGGTCTGGGGTTACAGAGCAAGGCAGTGGTGAACCCCAAGTCTATTAATTCCAGACAGGGTGCACTGAGGTTTGCTCCAAGGCTATGCTCACTCAGTGACCACTGAAGGGACAAAGTCAGATACTTGCTGCAGAGATTTCTCAGGGTGAGACCCACTGACCTGTATCGGATTGATCGAGCCCTCCGCATTGCCAAGCTTGATAAGGACAGCTCACAAGCAAATTAAACCTTGGCTTGTGGTTTCTCCTTCGGCTCTGAACAAAGTTGTGAACTACATCAGAAAAACATGCCGTGTTCAAAGACAATAAAATTGAACACTGCAAGTATTTTATCATTCACATTTTGTATAATTTATACAACCAAGAAGTGGGCTTAGCTATGATGTGCTTAATGATTTATTAAAATGCCTACAACCCACATTCACATAAGCCTGGCAGCTTGATAGACAATTATCAAAATTGAGCCATTCAGATTTTTGGAAACAAGCTAGATGTTATATTATTAGTTGCTGAGTAATGACTAAACACAAGTGTATTTTAAACAGCCGTACCCATATGGAAGGGTATGAAAAAAAGAATGGACACTCTAATTTACCTGTGATTATATCCCTCAGAAGCAAACGCTTTAATCAAGGCAGTAATTTCAGATATTTACTATGAGATGTCATTCTTCCGTGTACTCATGACACAAAGATGAGATGGTTTCATACTCACCTCCCAATTCCTTGCACACATTCTTGATTTTACCCTTCATGGAGTGCAGTCCTTGTGCTCAAAGAGTTTTTGAAGCCATTCTCTTTTCTCTTCACATCCGCACCAGTCCTTGAGCAAATCTTGTAGATACTACTTGAAATATATATCCAGAGATGTCCCCATATCTCCACACTTGTTTGTTTTCTGAATCATCAGAGTAACCCCTCAAATTCTATTCAGTTGATTGCCTTTTCCTACTTTGGTCAGTTCCCAATGTAGTAACCTAAGAAATCACAGTGTAAAAGAAAACATCACTCCTTTCACTCCGATTGTCACATCTCACTAAAAAGCACAACCAAGGAGTAAAAGCCACTATATGATTTCTCCCCTGAACACAAGTGGTGGTTGGAATAGGAACAGCCCCAATAGGTTCATATATTTGGATGTTTGGTCATTAGGGAGTGGTTCTACTTGAGAGAGATTAAAAAGTGTGGCCTTGTTGGAGGAGGTGTGTCACTGGTGGTTGGCTTTGAGGTTTCAAAAGCTCAAGTCAGGCCCAGGGTCTCTCTCTTCTTACTGTCTGTAGATCCAGATGTAGATCTCTCAGATCCTTCTCCAGCACCATGTCTGCCTGCGTGTTGCCATACTTCTTGCCATGATGATAATGGACTAAACCTCTGAACTGTAAGCCAGCCCCAATTAAATGGTTTCCTTTATAAGAGTTGCCATGATCATGGTGTGTCTTCATAGCAATAGAAACCCCAACTAAGACATCACACAACCTTGCCATCACTACTTCATCTTCACCTCTTGCTCTTTATTTATCTACTCCACTCCAGTCTCAAAAGTCTCATATCTTTTCCTGGAACACAACAGACAAGCACCCATCTCAGCCCCTACACTTGCTGCCTTGTGCCAATTAGCAGCATGGTTAACATTCTTCAGGTCAGAGTTCATAACAAAGCCTTACTTAGCTGCTGTGAGTAAAAAAATCTACATCTAAGGGTAAGTCACCACCCTGCCATGCTACATTCTCTTCCTCTTTCATGTGCTTCATGTCGTAATAAGTTTAATAATGTTATAAGTTTATATACAATTATTTGATTATTTTCCTTCAGGAGAATGTAAGCCATGACAGATGTTTTATTTTTTCACTATTTTAATACCTAGGAGAAGCATTTGAGTTTTGAATTAGTCAAAAATTTAAAACAATAAATATCTTATATATTTATATTGAAAAATTATTTCATGTATGTACCTCTAGGACAGAGGTTCTCAACCTGTGGGTCATGACCCTTTTGGGGGTTCAAACAAACCTTTCATAGGGGTCACCTAAGACTATTGAAAACAAAGATATTTACATTATGATTTATTAACAGTAGCAAAATTAACAGTTATGAAGTAGTGATAAAAATAATTTCATGGTTGGAGGTCATCAAAACATGAGTAACTGAATGAAAGCATTAGGAAGGTTGAGAACCACTGGTTGAGGAAATTGAGTATAGAACATTTTAGGGCTACAAAGTCCACCTGGTGGGTAAGACAATGTAATTTATATTTTTATAGAGTGTTACTCTTTTTCTATCCTGTTCAAAACTTCGTGTATGTGCTTGGTGTGTGCATATGTGTATGTGTATGGTGTGTATGTGTATATGTGTATGGTGTGTATGTGTGTGTGTGTGTGTGTATGTGTGTGGTGTGTATGTGTGTGTGTATGTGTATGTGTGTGGTGTGTGTGTGTGTGTGGTGTGTGTGTATGTGGTGTGTGTGTGTGATATGTATATGTGTGTATGTGGTGTGTGTATGGTGTAGTGTGTGGTGTGTATGTGTGTGTGTGGTGTATGTGTGAGTGGTGTGTATGTGTGTGGTGTGTATATGTGTGTGTGTGGTGTGTATATGTGTGTGTGTGGTGTATGTGTGCAAATGGTGTGTGTGTGGTGTGTGTGGTGTGTGTGGTGTTTGTGGTGTGTGGTGTATGTGGTGTGTGTGTGGTGTATATGTGTGGTGTGTGTGTGTGTGTGTGTGTGGTGTGTGTGTATATGTGTGTGTTTGTATGTGTGTGTGTGTGTTCATGTCTGTGGATGTGCATGTGCCATGGTGCATGTGTGGAAATCAGATGGCAGTTTCAAATGTTGGTTTTCATCTTTCCTTGTTTGAGACAGAGTCAGTTGCTGTTTGTTACTGCATACAACAGGCTGGCTGGCCTGTGAAGTTCTAGAGAGTCTCCCACCTCTGCCTCCCACGCTGCTGTGGGAGTATTGGAATTAAAATATGTGTAACAATATCTGGCTCTGTAGAGGTTCCAGGGATCCAGACCCAGATCCTTATGCTTCTGCAGCACATGTTTTCCCCATTGAGCAATCTCCCCAGCCCAATCATTTCTCTCTTAATGTTTCCTTCTCAGAATTTGTTAATGGGATTGATAAACATATTTTGACATGTTTCATCAATTTCCATCATTCACATTTTTTATGCCATTTCACTTGTACTTAATAAAGAAAGATAAATATATCTCAGTGTACTTGGTTTGATGGTAATTATTTGAATGAGGAAATGGAAGTGCAGGCATACAGCCTCAAACACAAACCAGCATGTTCTTATCCAAGAATCTCACCGACACTGTGAGGAGGTGGTTGGTAATACTCTATACCAATTTCATTTTGAAAATGGATTGTTTCAAACTTTATTGATGACTAGTGGTTAAGAATACTAAAAGATCTATAACATGAACCAGAAGATAAGATTAAAAATGAAGCCACCAAAGATAAATAAAAGAAAACAGCCTTAAAACTAATCAAAGAATGAAACCTTGTCAATAATTCATAAAATTTGTGGGTGTAGTGAAGATATGAAGGGAGGCACAGGAGTGAGTGGCTATTAAGGAACCCAAAGGAAGCTCATGAAAACAAAGTTGATGTTTGAAGAAGAGACAATGAGCTTGATGTATGACAAGAATATTGATAAGGCTTCACATATCTATTAAGAACATATTAACACTGGAAAGAGAGATTCGGCAGTTAAGGGCACTTTTTGTTCTTGCAGAGGATCCAGGTTTAGTACTCAGCACCTACACCATGGCCCACAATATCCATAACTCCAGTTACAGAGCATCCAACAATTTCCATCCTTCCATGGGCACTGTACATGCATGGTACATAGATAATCAAGCAGGCAAAAACATCTATACACACAAAATGAAATTAAATAAATCTTTTAAAACAGAAGAACACATTAGCAAAAAATTCATTTGTACACTTAACTCTGTTACCTTGTGGTTATGTTATTTTTGTGTCTATAAAGGTCTCAAACAATTCATAAAATACTATGAAATATTTGAATGCACTGAATTTTCACTTCATTTGTCTTAAGCATGAAAGACGAGGCTCAGTCTGCATGTGGTAAACCAAGTGTCCTAACTGCCTTACAGTAAGGAAGTATGTTTATCCAACAGGAAATTTATCATTAATAGCAAAAAATACTTCATTGTCCCTTTCCATATATGTGTATAAAATACTACAATCATACTCCCAACTAGTTTTCTTCTCTCCTGGCCTTTCCCCTTTCCTATCAGTGTCCTTCCAAAACAGAAGGCTTTTACCTAAGGGTATGGCAATAAGATTATTGTATGCAGCTCCCATGTGCTACCAAGCAATTCAGAATTTAGGGAGATCAGACTGCTAGATGATGTGACTGCAAGTCTCCTTAATGGTGATCCAATCATGTTTACTAACAGCAACAACAACAACAACAACAAAAAACCTGCATTCCAGATGTTATTTGTCGTACTTTTCTCAGTTCTCCAACTGGAGGTCAGGCCCAGGAGGGGAAAGAGGGAGACCTCCTGGAAGACTTTGCTCTTTAATATCAAAATCCCCAGCCCTGAAATGTTAACATCAGAGATAAATTGTGTATATGAATTTCTAGGATATGGGTTAAATAAATAATAGGTTCTTTTTTTTCCTTTGCCTCAACGTGTGGGGGACACATTTCACTCACTGACAATGTACACTCAAAGCAAAGTGCAGTGCATATCACACACATTTAAAACAAGCAAAGTAATAAATATGGCCCAGCATGTAATACAAATCTTACATGATCCTGGAGTTGAGTAAGGGAAATTTCTGAATGTTTGTCACATCCTTTTATTAATAGGATAACAAGGTGTGATTTTTCCAGAACTCATTCATTACTTTTTTGGAGAACTCTAATCATAGGGACTAAAATTTCCTCATCTCTGAAATGAGGTCAACAACATTAGATTAGTAATCAGTCATCATTTTTAATTTATCACACTTCAGTAATTTTCCAAAATTATCAAAGGCAGGAGATGGAAGGGCTTCATCACTTAAATACTTTGTATTCATCTTGATAAAGATATCTTGTTAACCTACAAGGTCTAGAAGTGTTTGCTGCATGGAGAAGTACTTGGAGTGTTTTCATCTACCCAATCACACCTCTGTAAGAAACACTGTGATAACACACCATGAGGGATTGCCTCTACTCCACTGTATGCAGGATAGGTGGGAGGAAGGCAGGTGCTGGACACAGGCACTACGTTTTGTTGGTAAAGGAAAGAAAGCTTATGATCAGTTCCTCATACCTTCTGGATGATGTGCTGGCTCTTTATTGTCAATGAAATGGGACTTAGAATCACTGTGAAACAACCTCAGAGCATGTCTGTGAAGGAGTCTCTAGGTGATGTTAACTGATATGGGAATATCCACATTCAAGGTGTGTGGCACCATTCCATAGGCTCAGGTCCTACATGAATGCAAAGAAAGGGAGTTAAGCATACACATCCATGACTCTGCTTCCTGACTCCTTACTGGACACAAGGTGCCTCATGCTTCTGCTGCCATGATACACAGTATTGTCTGTGAGACAAAAGAAACCCCTCCTTCCATAAGTGGCTTTGGTCAGGTATTTTGTCACAGCAACAAGAAAAGTTACTAACAGAAAGGGCATGTTACAGCTCTTAGCCAATCAAATGCTCTCCTGTGACTTTGAATAGGTATAATAAAATCGGGACATCCAGACAGTAGCATAAATTGAGGCATGGATTCATGGATGGAGACATCCATCAGTAAATCATTTAGCCAATCAAATACTATCTCCTCTGATTTTGAACGGGCATAATAAAATCAGGACATGCAAACAGCATGAATTCATAGCATGGATTCTGTAGCTTGGCACTTGTAGAAGGCAGTGTTCTGGTGACTGCAACCTTAGAGTAACAGCTGACAGGAGCACTCTGCTTTCCATCTTACCCTGAGTGTTTCCCCTCTTCACAAGCCCGAGGAAGACTTCTTTGAAAAATTCCACTAGCCCAATATTTGGCCCACTATTCCACTAGCCCCCTTTTTATATGAAATAATCCAGACTGACTTTCTGCCTTACAAAATCAAAGAGTTCTACAAACACTAAACACTTAATAGAAGATGAGTACATGGGTTACCTTTGATGTATCAAAAGATTTTAAAGCTACACTCTCCAGTATGGAAAGCACTTGCCACACAGGGCTGTTTAAATTGAAGCCAATAAAAATTAAAACCAATCAATGCAAGGGGAGCAGGACACAGGAGGTATGAATGGTGGAATGGGAAAAAGCAAAGGTTAAGCAGGGTGAGTATGGAAGTGGAGAGAGTATGAGGAAGGATAAAAAATACTACGTATTTTTGAAAGTGCCACATGGAAACAATACCACAGAAGCTTCCTGAAATATATGTGTACATAAAAAGATTAAATGGAATTACCCTGTAACAAGAGAACAGAAGGACAATGCTTGTCCTTGACACCATGGGTTATCAACTGAAGAGCCCATTTCCATGTTTGGGTTAACTCTTTTTACGTTGTTGGTCTATGGCAGTGATTATCAACCTTCCTAATGCTATGACCCTTTAATACAGTTCCTCATGTTGTGGTGACCCTCAGCCATAAAATTATTTTCTTTTGCTACTTAATAACTGTAAATTTACTACAGTTATGAATCATAATGTAAATATCTGTATTTTCTGATAGTCTTAAGTGACCCCTATGAAAGGGTCATTCAACCCCCAAAGGAGTTGTGAACCCACAGGTTGCAGAACCCCTGGTCTATAGGATCCTCTCAACCTCCTGAAACATCTTAAGCTGTTGCCATTGCTTTTGGTTACCTTTCAGAACTTGATGGTAAGACCCTATATAGCTGAAGACACTTAATACTTAAGTCATAGAACATGGATAAATCAAGTTGGTACTGACCTACAAACTTCATCCCTACCGGCTGTCTTTCATTGCGTTGGAAGGTTCTATGTATCCTATTAGGAGAGAAAAGTAATCAACAGTCTTACCAGCTGTGAGAAATAATAACTGGACTGGCAAGATATGCCCACTGGTCCAATAGTGACATGAAAGTTTTTAGAGTAACAAATCACTATTTTGTTGAAATTAAAAGATAGAACCCATGCCTGGCATTGTTAAATGGACACACATGAATGACTAGGTCATAAGACCTTGGGGAATACCTAATACTATTATTCTGCTAAATAGAAATAGTAATACAATGCCCCATAAGTTCTGATCTTTACGCCCATAGAGTTGCCTCAGTCAGAGAAATTTATTTTTGCAGTAAATAATGATGAATACAGAAACCCACAACTGGTCAACATGCAGAAAATCAGAGACTATGGACCGCTTATCCTTAAATGGGAGAACCATGTCACACCCCTTCCTCAAGAGGCTGAGGGATCCTCATGGAGGAGAGTTCAGAAGGTTTATAATAACTAGCAGGAGTGGACATGAGTACAAACAATATACACCCATCAGGACAGTGCCATTGCACACTCATAGCACCTTGGACTGCATGAACAAAACCAACACAAGATAAAGTCAGCCAAAATCTTAGTACAGGTAGGATAGCTGAGGAAGCTCCATGCCAAGCTGAAGCCCTGTTATAATCATTGGCTTTGGGGAAAGGAAAGTCAGTTTTCTTCATAGAGGTGGGCCCCGAGTGGTTTCTAGGCTCTAGTTACTACAGTCTAGGAGATGGACCTATACTCACGTACGAACAGTCAGCACTAAGTGGACTCAGTGGGTTTAAACAACAGAATACTGAAGTTGTGAGGGAAAACTGGTGTCGGGGAAAAATTGAAGGGGAGAGACTTTTGTTAAAAACACATTATTTTCATTTATGAAATTAACAATAAAAAACCCTTTTAAACTGTTTTATTTTTAAAATTGTACATGTAGATGGGTGGGTCCAAGTGTATGTATGGGCATAACATGCATATGATGCTAGCGGAGGCTAGAAGAAGGTGTTGATTGCCCTGTTCCTGGAGTTACAGGCAACTATGTGGTGCCCATTGTGAGTGTTGGTACTGGATCCAGAACCTCTACAAAATCAGCAAGTCCCCCTAACTTCTGAGTTATCTCTTTCAGCACCTCCCCCCAAATCAAACGTTTTCTTCTTAATCATGCTGGCTACATTTTAAGTGCCAAGTGCTCATGTGCAGCCACCCTACTGGCCAGCATAAAGACAGCCCTGCCTTCACTGCAGGATGTTCTATCAGAAGGCAGTGTTCCAAAGTGCACACAGCTCATGGTAGAAAACAAGAGCATCAAGAAATCTTCACAGAAAAATAAACACCTTTCGAGAATGGTAGTCACTATTCTCAAATTACTGTGATAAACATGTTTACTATGGATGGGTAGCAATCTAGCTCAGTACCTGACTCGTGACAATGGCCAATCCATGTGTGTGAAAACAATAGCTATGTTATCATAGCCCTTCCTTAGCCAATAGGATTCATAAACCTTCTATCTGTACTGCACCTGAACTGTTGATGATGAACTTTTACCTTCCATAGGTATCTTGGAAGGCATCGAGGAAACAGATCAATACCTTTTAGAATTCTCTGACTGAAACTCTCCTAAAATGGAATGACAAACAGGAATGCTTTGAATAGCCTAATAATCTAAGGTCACAATTTCCAGAATGTGTGACACAGATGTTCAAAGCTGTTCATTTGGTTTTAATAGGTTAAGAGTTTGATAAAAAGTAAATTAGAAAAGGAAAATCTATCTTTAACCAGTGTAGGCAGATAGTATTTTTTTTTAGATAGAAACCAATATATTCTCAAGATAGTTTGCTTTGTTACCCAGACTCCTTCACTGCCCCAATTAAAGCCAGTTCTCTATAGTGTGAAATGCCTTGGGGAGAGATGTGACTCAGTGGAAAACAGAGAAAATCACTGCCGTCCCACAGTTGGTTTCCAGACGTCTAAGCCCTTAGGGAAAAAGATAGTTCTGGAGGCAGACACAAATGATTTGGAAGAAATATTAGTAGTGAAAGCAATGCCTACAATCACTCTTTTGCCCACCCACAAAAAGATAGCTTTCTGAACAAGGGAGAGAAGAAATGGAGGGGGAGATGAAACTAAATTGCCAAGAAAATAGTCACTGGAGGTTTCCAAAAGGCTCTGAGCAAGGTGCAGTTCCTACAGATGAAATGTCTGTGTTCTCAAGAGGAAGCCTGCCTCCAGAGAACAGTGCCTGATGGGAAGTTCTGTCCTGAAGCAAAGGAATTACATCAAAATTAATCCTGTGAGGCACATTCAGCCTAGAGGTAGAAGATGGAGCTGGTAAATGGAAGGGGCCAAGTACCCAGGAATCAACATTATTAACCTATGTATTCAGTTGTGCTTTGCCTGGACTGACAGAGAGCAAAGGCAGACAGGATGAAGAATGCATAGGAGGATACTTTGCACAGATGGATCCCCAGTAGAGCAGATATCATTGCCATTGGGGCAAAGGACTCTCAAGCACAGCAGAGCCCATGCTGGGTGTCACTTTCCAGTGAACAATTTAGGGAAACATCCCATCCTGAAATCTGGAGATAACAGATATTTTGTAACTGCTGGAAACATTGACTGCTCCCATTTTCTCAGCAGCAAGGAAAAACTTATGCTTGGGCAGGAACAGTTGGACATGCCATGGGTCATGCTCCGGAGAAAAACCTTACTGGAGCTGTTGACCTGTAATGTAGAATTTACACACAAGCAGGTGTGGCATGCAGTTTGAGAGCTAGCCGAATAAAGGAAGAAACACCATAATGCTGAAAACATGTCCTTGGAACCTCTTGGACTGCACAAAGATGTTTGTTCAGTTAATGGTTCTATGGGAAGGTAATAGCAGGTATTGACAGAAGGTGAGGAAGACTGGTGTGTTAGTCTATACCTTCAGAGCTCTCAAGTTTTCTGCAGTAACTATTCATTGCTTTTATAATGCGAAATGAACTCTTCTTGAAAACTATCTGTAACCTTAACAGTTTTGGAATTAAGTCATTAATTAAGCAAAACTTAACTAGGTCTGACAATTAAATTTTAATTTTTGAATAATGATGCATTTATTATCAAGGTCATATAGTATTAATTACATTTAATTCATTCACTCATTTATTCAGTACTAATTCTCTCCCACTTTTTCTTTTACTTGATCATTTTTGAAGGATTTTTTTTATAACAGAGGTCAGCCAACTGCAGAGTCCAAGGTCCAAATTTAGACACCCCTGTTTTTTTATGGCTTAGTAGCCAATAATTTTTAAATTTTCAAATAATTTAGGATAAAGACAAAAGAAGAAGAATATTCTGTGCTCTGAAAAATAGATGGCATTCACATCGTCTCCTGGAACAGTTTCCTCCTTCTTTTTTTTTTTTTTTTTTTTGTTTGTTTTTTTGTTTTTTGAGACAGGGTTTCTCTGTGTAGCTTTGCGCCTTTCCTGGGACTCACTTGGTAGCCCAGGCTGGCCTCGAACTCACAGAGATCCACCTGGCTCTGCCTCCCAAGTGCTGGGATTAAAGGCGTGCGCCACCACCGCCCGGCAGTTTCCTCCTTCTTAAAAGAAGGCTCCTGGTCCAAAACAGATAGACATTTTACTGTTTTACTCTCATAATTTATGTTTCCAAGAACATAAAAGCAGGAAAGGCAGAAGAAAACACAGCAAATGGTAGCTCTAGGATACACTGTCCTATTTAGAATAGTGACTGCCCCCATAGCCACTCCACACAGGCAACAAAATACTCTTTGCTTCTAAACCCAATTTCTGAAATCACCTACTCATAAAATAGCATAATTCAAATATCTTGAGCTCATTATGCACAATAAATAAATAAGTCAAACCAAACCTATATGCTGAAGCAACACTAATATAGTGTATTCATGGCCCTCTATATTATAACCAAATATACATTCACTTCAGAACCTGAAATATCTAGAAGCAGACCAGGCCAGTGGTCTTTCAAGCAAATCCCATCAGACAATTTGAACAATGGTAGAGAATTTCCCAGGGACTCCACTGTTCTAATATAGTAAGAAGGGGTTTTTATTTATGTGTTCATTATCCAACCAGAGCACAAAATTTATGACTATTCTTGGAGTTTTCTGATTGTATTTTCTGTCAGATTACCTTAGAGCAATCATTTTGAAAATTCAAAATGGCAAAATTACATACTAAAAGATATTTGATAGACTGGCAGTGCATATAAGCTTATATAGCTAAGTTAATTAGAGATGTGTGTGGAAATGTGCTTTTAGGCAAAATACTTAACCATACAGATCTAGTACAAAGTACTTTAGTAGGGATCCCTAGGTAACTAATTAAATTTACTAAAAAAAAAAAAAGACGTGAGTGCTTTCCAATTATTATGTCTTTTTTGTATAAGAAATTGAACCCAGGACCTTGTACTTACTGACAGGCAGTTTTCTACTTATCTGTTTCCATAGCCCAAATTACTGTTATCTTGATAAGCTTCTTTCAATAATATTTTATAGTTTCCAGAGCTTACATTTTGAATTGCTTTGGATAAGTTTACTGCCAGGTATTTTAGTCTTTATAATACCATAGCAAATGGAATTTCTTATTTTCCTTTTAAGTTTATTCCTTGCAAATGAATTAAAAAATGATTTTTACATATAAAACAGATGTGATAATAGAAGGTGAAATAGTTTGGAAGATGAGAGGATCAAATTACCAGGAGCAAATAATGCATATGGTTTGTGAGGTCAGAGGATATGCTTTCCCCTTAAACAGATTTGAGATCATCTTCAGCTATCATATCCATGAGTCCACATAGAGTATGTTGACAACTAGAATTTAAGTAATACTGACCTGGGCCAACACAAGTAAAGCAGAGGTAATACCAATCAATGGAACAATTACTCCTCCCTTTTGCCTTACAAGAAAGTCAACAAAGTAACATGGAAAGCCAATGCAATATGTCTCCTCCAAGTTCTTGAAGCAGTAGTATATAATATCATACCATCCACAAACAAAGTTACATTGATTTCTTTCTTGGCCATTTGCATCATTTCTCTCCTATCAGCTTATTTCTCTAGCTAAGATTTTTCTCTACCTTGTCTTCAAGTTCTGATACTCACTCTTTTCTCAAGGCTTCTCCATGAGGATTTATCTGGCTCATTGAAATTTTCATTTCCAGTATAATTTCAGTTTTTCTTTGGTAATTCTAATACTTCCTTGAATTCCATTTCCATATACTGAGTTGATATCTTTAATTCATTCAGCTGATTGTATTTTCTTGGAATTTGTCCATGGAATTATTTACATCCTCTGTGATTTTGTCCTCCTTGAGATATTGTTACACATTTAAAATTATTCCTTTGACTTCTTTGTCTTAAATTTCATCTAAGTCAGTCTCCCTGGTGGTAATCACTATGGAGTGGGATTTTTGGAGGAGACATATTGCATTGGCTTTCCATGTTACTTTGTTGACTTTCTTGTAAGGCAGAAGGGAGGAGCAATTGTTCCATTGATTGGTATTACCTCTGCTTTACTTGTGTTGGCCTAGGTCAGTATTACTTAAATTCTAGTTGTCAACAGACTCTATGTGGACTCATGGATATGATAGCTGAAGATGATCTCAAATCTGTTTAAGGGGAAAGCATATCCTCTGACCTCACAAACCATATGCAATAAAGTTGGGGTGTGTTATATCAAGAGCAGCCATTTAGCACATCCCCTGAGCTAAAGAGTCAAGGTTTGTAAGATATAGGAATAGGCATCAGGCTTAAGACTCACAGATTCTAACTTCATGAGCAGAAGCACACACAGAGAACAATGTCTTGTGTGTGCAGCAGGTATGGATGACTACATCCTTTCCTGGGAATTATGTGCAACTACGAAGGTGTATACTGAGGCATTGTAGAACAATCTCTGTATACTGTAAATATGCATTACTCTCATTGGTTAGTAAAGAACTGACTGGCCAATAGCTGAACAGATAGAGGTTAGGTGAGACTTGAAGACAAAAAGAGAATGTGAAGAAGAAGGGAGGAGTTTCAGGAGTCATGGGGAGACAAAGAGAGAAGCAAGATGAACTAGCCATGTTGAAAAATGGTACCACCATATAGCAAAGTGTAGATAAGCAATATGGGCTAATTTAAAATGTAAGAACTAGTTAGTAACAAGCCTGAGCTATCTGCCAAACATTGATAATTAATAATAAGTCTCTGTGTGGTTATTTGGGAACTGGCTTGTGGGGCAGAAAAGTCTTCCTACACTGAGGCCAAAGGATGGGTGTGGTGGTATTTTACTTGTACTGAAATATGATTTTAATTGTATGTTAATAAATAAAGTTGCCTGGGGGTCAGAGTTATAGAGCCATAGCAAGTGCGTGGCGGTGGTAGCGCACGCCTTTAAGGACCTGGAGGGCGGTACATACAGGCAATGACAAGGCAGTCACGTGTTTAGTTTACAACCAATGAGGAAGCAGAACATCTAGACTATTTAAAGACATACACACAGGAAGTAGGCCTCTTTTTCGGAGAGCTCTCTTGGCTGAAGCAGGATAGCTGAAGCAGGAAGGGTAAGGCTCTTAGTTCTGACCTCTTGGCTTTCTTCTCTGAATCGGCTCTGTGTTTCTTATTTAATAAGACGGTTGGTTACATCTACAGATGGGGTTGGGTTCCTTGGCTTCACCAGCTGGGGCCTTGCACTTCCTGGAGTCAGTGAATGTTCTGAATGGAGAAAGTGTTGGAAGGACTCAGAAACCTTTCATCTTTCTGGCCTAGGTGCTGGGAGGGTGGTAGAAGTGTAGTGTGAGTGGAGAAGATCCAAGAACCTCTTATCTGTCTGGACCAGGTGCTGGCAGACCAGAGGATATGTGTACCCATTAAGATTTATTTAAAGCATTAGCTTTGTCTTCTAATTTTGCACTGGGCTCTGATACCAATAGTCCTGAATGCTTACCCTCAGAAAACATATGAACTGGTGTCTATTGTGAAGAATCATGGAATATATTTATACATTTGCTGGCTTTTATTTATTTGTTCTTCTACCCTGAAGCCCCTTATCTACCTTGATCTGGGCTTCAAGAGGCATATAAATTGAAGAAGTGATAAAAAACAAAAATTCAGAAAGTATTAAATAATAAAGTTTTACATCTCTCATTCAATATTTTATTACAAACATTTCTAGATATACTTAAATGTTCTTTGAAACCATGATTATTTAATGAGTGTATAAAACTACACAAGATGGAAGGATACAATGTAATGCAAACATTTCCCTAAAGCTGGAGCTCTCAATTGTTACTAATACTTTCCTGTTATAGATGTAAATGTACTTATTTATACATCTCTCTTTGGTTTTTAAAAGTTAAGTCCCTACAAGCTAAATTGTAAAGACAAATAATGTGAAATTTTAAAGACAATGGGTATGCATTTTCAAATGTGAAAAACAAATAACTGTGATAATTTATACTCCCATTTATTGAAGATCAGTTTTATCAACTTTTATAAGTGGTTATCATTTGATGAGAAAAAAATGGAATTTCCCCAACCTCCTCCTCCCCTCCTCTCTCTCTCTCTCTCTCTCTCTCTCTCTCTCTCTCTCTCTCTCTCACTCTGTGTGTGTGTGCGTGTGCGTGTGCGTGTGCGTGTGTGTGTGTGTGTGTTGAGCCTAATTGTCAAACCAGTGTTCCTCAAAAGACAGTCATCTGTTTTTTGTTTTTTGTTTTTTGTTTTTTATTCAGTTTCTCTTGATACCTGAAGCTCTTCTGTTAGGCTAGCCTGGCTAGCAGATGAATGTCTGTCTATCTCTGTCTCCCCAGAGCTAAGATTAAAACCACTTACCACGAACCTAGCTTTTTATGTGGGTGCTATGGACTGAACTCAGGTCCTCAAGTTTGGAAGGCAAGCACTTTACAAATTGAGCCATCTTCTCAGATAGCCCAAAATAGAACAGTTTATTCTAGACAAACTTTCTTGAAACAAAACTTTTTCTGTATATATTGCCATGTAATTTTCTTTCTTTCTGAACCATCTTTTAAAATAATTTGTGTTTTCTTATGAAGATAGTTGCATACTCTTACTTACAGCTAGTTTTATATGTGAAAAATGAAATGCTTATTTCAGGCTGTCAGTTTAGTAATCACTTTAGGTGCTGAAGCGTATGATATATAAAGTGGTGATTTATTCTTGGGAGCAGAATGTTTTCAGGCCAGTCCTTTACAAGCCTTCTCTTTTGCTCAGTGTCTAACCTACACTCCAAAAAAGCAGCAGCGGGAAAATATTAACTCACACAAACATGTCCCAAGCAGCCAAAAACATTCATTTGGAGGGACTTGTCTGACACAGAGTAGCTGCCTTTCTCAACTCACCATCTCTCTCCTAATCTGGAATCTTTGTTTTCCAAAAAACTGTTAAATAAACTCAAAAGGACTCAATTCTGCTTAAAAATCCAACTCAGGGGTTGGAGCGATGGCTCAGGAGTTGAGAGTATTGGCTACTCTTTCAGAGGGCATAGGTTCCATTCCCCGCATTCACATGGCAATTCATGGCTATCTGTAACTCCATTTCCGGGGGGATCTGATTCCTTACTCTTACCATCGGGCATAGACATATATTCATTCAAAATATCCATACACATAAATAAAAGTATTTTTAAAAACTTCCACTCCTAAGACTTGTACTTAAATCAGGATAATCCTACATGCTCTTTGATTCAAACTGACCATCTTTTTTAAAGTGAGGGCTGAATAAGAAAGGGAGTGTTATGGGTTACTAAAGAAAAGATATGCCAGTATTCCAAAGGCCCAACATCTAGCAACACATATTGTGCATGCATACACATGGTAGATATTTGAAATGTTCCCTAAAATAAAAATTAATGACAGTTTCTGAAGGATAATGATTCTGATTAATAACATGGAAAATGAGACTATTACTGATGCATGTGACAAAATATCATGTTAAAAAAAAACTTGTTTTGTTCAGTCATTTAAAAACAATGATGGTTTATACTAGCAACTGGTTCCTCCCTCAAAATATACTTCTGGGACTGGACTCCACAACTCTGTGTTCTGATTTCTTGTAGTTTTCTGTAGCGATCTCTGTCTGTTCCAAAGAGACATTTCTTGGATGAAGGATAAAGACTACACTTACCAGTGGGTATAAGAGAAAATATCTACAGACCATTGTTAGAGATTATGTTAGTTAATAAATCAGTGGTTGCAGATTCTCCTCCAAGATTCATGACGTCACTAGCATTCAGTAGTTAGCTAGTTTTTGTTTTTGTTTTTTTTTTTCAAGACAAGGCATGGTTTCCCTCTTGTTGAGCAGATTGTAAGTAAAATTAGAGATTTGTTGGTTACCACCAAAATATGTGTGCCACTACAACACCCTTAGAGTCATCATGTCATCTTGGTCATTAATGTGTTTCATAGACCTCATAGTTGCCTAGGAATATTGGTTACTTCCCTCCTTTGGAAGCTTGAATGGCACCTTCTGGTATCATAAGAGCTAGTCCTCAGGGAGGAGTCATCCAGGTCAGTTCTATCTCAGAAGTCTCTGGGGCCTCTTTCTAAAGAGCAATAGGGACCTACTTTCACCTCTAGATGTGGACAACCAAAGACAACAGCAATAGACTATATATTTTGGGAGTCTCTTGGACAGCCTTGGCTAACAAAAAGAAAGAGGGCTTTTAATGTATGCTATTGGAGTTTTTGTTAAGTGGTCTTTAACTCTTGGAGGGAATACTGTCAGCCAAGACAAGAAAAGTTTATTAAAACTATATATCTATATTTATATGTGGACTTGTGTATATTATTGGATTGTAAAGGTAAATAGTTAATAGTATGGCTTCTTAACATCTTTTTCAGACATCCTTATTATTACTTATCCAATTCCCTCTTTCTTCTACATTCACCTTCTTCCCACCCTCTCTGAAGAGCCTTCTTTCCCCATTTCTCCATCAGATCACTCCTGTCCCTCTGCTCCCCTTTATCTTCCTTTCAGTTCCTCCAATCTTTATCCCCTCCCACTCCCTAAAGAGTCCCCCCTCTCCCAATTCCCTGATCAGATCATTTTTACATTGCTATTCCACTCTCTATAACAACACTCCTGTACCTAAGGCTCATAGAACATTGTAGAAGAGGGGGAAGAAAGATATAACAGCCAGAGGATCGGGGAGCTTGATATAAGATTGTGTCTACTAGTAATGTCAGAATCTACACCCATGAAGTCTAACTAACATGACTGTCCAAATGTGAACTGGACAAAGGTGACACTAACAGACATGCCAAAGCGAGTGAGGAGAAGCCCAGCAGGCCTCAGCCCTACATAAATAACTACAGGCATGTGGAAAGCCGGGAGCAGAAGTGGTCTTCCCCAAGGGAAAAAAAAAAAGCACACACTAATGAGTTCTCCAGCACCAAACATTTAGTCCTGAAGAAAGACATATAAATAACATTATACTAACTAAACAGGTTATATTTAAGAACATATATGTACATACTTATGCATGTAGCATGGAATAACAGTTAGTGAAAAGGGGCCCATGAATCTGAAGAACAGTGGAGAGGGGAATATGGGAGCGTTTAGAGGAAGACAAGAAAGAGAGAAATGTTGTAATTATATTTCTGGGTGGCATGGCCTTTTTAATGTCAAATGAAAGTAATGTCAATGTCAAAATGGAAGTCTTTTTTAGAGGACCACTTAGCACAGGAGGAAGATCACAGACAAAGACTGGGTTTTTTCTATGTACCAGTCCAGCAGCTTGTCAAGAGCCTAGGAACGTCTGATATTTGAAAATTGCAAGGTCCAAATCACTTCAGATGCACAACAATTTACATAGATAGTCAGATAATTTATGTTTCAAATCATCCAATTCTGTAAGCAAAAAAATAGACATCCTTTACAGCAGGAAATATTTTTAATTATATAAGAATTCATATTTTTAAGCTGAATGCAAAAACTGATTTTTGTGGTTAATGTTCATTTTTTGTTGTTTGCTTAAATATAGAGTAGAAAATGCCAGAAGGAGATAATAATGATTTTTTCTAATTATTATTGGTGTAGCCATAGCACTATGCAAAGTATTCATAGAAACCTAATAACTCTATTACCGTATAATTCAGACACAGGAACCACATAGTCACAGTATTTAGAAGTCAACAGTGATCTTACCAATTATCTGGTGCAATTTCTCAAGTAATGCATAAGAGGAACAAAGTACAGTGACCCACATATACTTAAATGACTATGCATGATTCTATGCTAATTAATGATGAAATCTCATATTCTAAATCAGTGGTTCTCATTCTGTATGTTTTGACCCATTACAGAGTCAAATGACCTTTTCACAGGGTTCACATATTGGATATCCTGCATATCATGTATTTACATTACTATTCATAACAGTAGCAAAAATATGGTTATGAAGTAGCAAAGAAAGTAATTTTATGGTTGGGAGTCACCACAACACAAGGAACTGTACTAAAGGGTCACAGCATTAGAAAGGTTGAGAGCCGTTACTTTAAAGGCAAATTTAAGTATGTGTAAAAATATTTTAAACATAATGTTGAGAGAAACACACAAAACTTTATACCTAGTACTTTCCAAATTTTCAGTTTTTATTATTTTTTCTATTTATATGTAACAGAAACTGAAAATAAACTTAGTTCTCCTGATAATATGCTCTATTTTTTCTCATGGTAGTCTTGTATTCTCCAGAGGCACAAATAAGTCTATATTAATCTATATCTTCAAGACCTATTTTAATAGGGTAATTATAATATTAAGTAAAAAAAATGAACTAAAAGTATAGATACATAGTATAACATCAACAAAATATGCAATAACACAATGTAGTAAATATATCTAGATAGAGTGATGAGATAATTTACTATATTTTAATGACATTCTGTAATTTATAATCAGAAAATGCCAATTACATATTAAACAAAGGCATAGTGGAAGAAAGACTTACCCGTTAGGAGAAAATAGAGTTCCATACACCATTAGGTAATATATTAGCATACTAATGCATTAAACATAATATATTATAGATACTTATATTCATTTTATGAAGTGAATTATAAAGAGAACTGATTTTAAAGGTGGGGGGCACATGGAGAAATCCACTTCGGATGCAATACACTCACTGATAAAATCAGTTTAATGTTGCCAAGTTCCACTGGCATGAACATGGTTTTGAGAGAAGCTGTGTAAGTTTGTTAAAGCCATCAACTTCCTTACTTTCTCAATCATAGCCCTATTTAAAAGGTACATGATACACTTACTATACAAGGTTTCTAGAACACACTTAGGGAAGCCTGGAATCTATTTACAATTCCAAATCACATATTCATAAGAAAGTCATTAATTTATGGTTTTCGCCTGAGCGTTACTCACCAATATGCTTATGGGATACTTTAAAGAACTCTGTTTGGAATGTATAAATAATCAGTTCATACCTAACAGGTATCTTTTTTTAACCTGCATGTTGTGAAATTAGCAGATAAAGTGATTTCTATGAGTTATTACTGCAAGACTTCACATATTTTTGTCCATTGATTTTAATGTTCAAAATGATTCATTTTAATCTCGCTTCTGCCCCAAGGTTTTGTTACAGAAGATCAATAATTTTAAATTAAGACCATCAATTGTAGTGAGGCTATCATCGTATCACAGCTTTTATCTTGCCTTGAACACCACGCTTAAAATGAGACGATTTCAATGGCTTGATTTTCATACCTAGGACCTTAGGTCAGCAAGTCAGCTTATGAACTTCAGAAATCTATGCAAATCATTAGAATGTTCAGTGTAAATGCATTCCCTTGTTTTACATTTGTTTGTTTGCTTGTTTTAATCTTATTTTTGTGATTTTTTTTTTACAGTGCTGGCGACTGAATCCAAGGTCTTGCACTTGTTAGGCAAGCACTCTACCCCTGAGCTCACACCTCAATCTCTGTAAATTAGATATATTTCTTCCTGTTTCTTTTCTTTGTCACAACCTTAGAAATTTAAACACTGTCCACTCAAATACTGTCATTTCCCTCAACAGCACATACCTTAGTTTTCTGTGTCTCAGATTTCCAACTTCCAGTTATAAAATAAGAAGAATAAAAGCTGCCATCAGATTTATGTCCAAAATAAGTAACAAAAATGTGCTTATAACAGTGCCCCATTCTGTGAATTGTGGAAAAGACATATCATTTCTCCCTCTGTTCCCTTATTGGAAAGATTGTCTTCTTTCCAAAACACAATGAAAATCACAATGTCTCATTTACCTTCTATTTTGCTTTAATTCTCTGGACCTTATACAAAATGCATAGCCATCATACAAAAACAAAAATAATAACACCTTCCCAGCTCAAATACATCACATAAAAACAAACACCGCCCACATGGGATGTGTTGAGTAATCTACTTCAAAGTTCTGCACCTTTAATTCCACCTTGTATATTCAGCATTATAACATCAATCACTCTGTCACAAATAAGCAAATATAACAGCACAGGACTCAGTCTCTGTACTTTGAAAGCAGTTTCTTCCTCATCATTTCCTGCAGAGAATATGCCCTAAATTTCTGTTTGAACTAGTCAGTTCTTAGTTCATAAGCTCTCAACACCTCCTCTTCCTTACAGGATGAAACCCAAATTCCAAAGACCACTCCTTGCATTCAATAGAGCCTCCATGTATTCCCTATACTCCACAAAATCTGCTTCAATTTATACTTATGCTGAGCTACCCACATGTAAAAATAATTTGGTCCTTTCTTTGGATCTTCCAAGTGGAGTTACCTGATCTAAAAGATCACACAAATCACAAATCCTTTTTAAAGTTCTTTATGAATATTTCATTTTTTCTCCCTACTTTAGTTTTCCCTGTTACTCCAAAGGATTCTAATCTATCCAAGTGCAGTGTTAATGGAGTTTAAGAAAAATGCAGGTCATGTGTAGGGGAATAAATGCCTTCCTATGACCTGTTCTCTAAATTAGAGATATTTAAGGAAGTTGGCCATGCAATAAACAACACAGAAGCCAGTGGCCATTCTAAAACTACCTGGGATAAACTAATCCATCCATTCTGATTTTCAGGTTATGGCCACAGGCAACATTTGGGGAAAAGGTTTTTTGGTGGTGGTTTGTTTTTGTTTTGTTTTTGCTTTTATTTTTGTTTATTTGTTGGTTTTTTTCATTTCTTTCTTTCCTCATCCTCCTCCCTCCTTCTCCTCCTCCTCTTTTTTGTGCTATTGTTTTTTTTTGAGGGGGGTTTGTTTTGTTTTATTTTGTTGACCAGTCATGTTTGGTTTCATTTTACTCTACTTTGAGTTATCTAGGCTCTGGTTCTTGGTTACTTAAGCAGTGTCAGATATGGGTGCTTTCTTCTGGAGTGGGTCTTATTTCAAATCAGACATTGGTTGGCTACTCCTATATGTTCTGTACCACCATTGTCCTAGCACATTTTTCAGGCAGGACGGATTGTAGCTTGAAAGTTTTGTGGCTGGGTTGGTGTTTATGTTTCTCTTTTGATAGCCTGCAGAGTATCTTCCCATCCCAAAGACATTAGAATGTGGGGTGAAGGATCCAGTTAGGCACCCATTCTACTTCTCCAAGTTCAATGAATTGTGTGGATATTGTCCTTGGAAAAGGGGCTCTGCTGTCACTTTTCTGGGGGCAACCTTTTGTCTTAGCATAATCCTAGATTGTTTGGGTATTTCCATGGGACCCCCTTAGCCAACAACTCAATTGAATGCAGCCCAGACCTTGCCACTGAAAGCCTTGCCTAGCTACAATGATGGCCAGTTGAGACTCATTTCTTATTCAGGACATTGCCATTCTATAAATCTCTGCTAATTCTCAACTCATAAAATGTCTTATTTAATACATATCATAGGCTTAGGAGTAGAGATCTATTCTATTGTGAATGTACACAAGGAATCTCCATATATATTTTAGCAGAAGTATGCAGAAACAGCACCTATATCCACAGGGCCTATGAGAAGAAAAACAAAGTGCCACTTTTGCATGATATCAGGCATCAATATACTTGTCCTATTGAGTTACCTGACATTCCCTGGGAATGAGGTGCTCCTAAAGACTTGGGATTAATACTCTGATGTAGAAAACTGGGACCAGAAGCATCTGTAGTCACTTTTGTAAGTGAAGCCCATATTGTGAATTTGTACAAAACTTAACACACATGACAACAAAGCCACTTGTTGTGTAATCCTGTTAGACAATGAAAGAAGGGCCTGGGAAAAGATCTTCTTGACTCATGACTTCACAATCCCCTGAGGTCACTCATTGTTGGGCATTCACATAAACACACATATTCAAATAGCTTTATGCTTTGCCTAATTTTCTTTGTCATCAGTTTCCCAGACATGTTTCTTGTAAGTCCCTGACCATTCAGCCAAACCACTGACCAGAGTTAATGAATAGACATAAACATTACATCTGGCTGTTTATTCTTGCTAGAGAATGAATCATCCAAGTGTAATCCTTCAATTTTGGCCTCCTGAGATTTCTTAACCACTGCATTTTAAAGATGTCATAAAATGGAACTATGGGCCTATAGCTATCCCTTTCATACACTGTCAATATTGTATAGTCCCACACATAAACCAGGCCTAAATTTCGTCTTCATTGTCCAATTCACAATAGAAAATTCCCTCTGACAGTGAAAGTGTGAGCTGGAAAGCAAAATGATATAACAAGAGTAAGAACCATGGCATCTGACCTACTTCTCATATAACTTATTTATACTTTTAGAGTTCTGCTTGAGGTGTATCTCACATATAACACTTCCATTTGTTAAAGGAGAGCTATTGCATGCACCAGATGCTGTAACTTGATGAGGCAGACACCTCCAATGCATAATGAGCACCTCAAGTCGCATACTACCTTGATAGGTGAGCAGGTGTTACAAGATAAATTCATAGCAACAGTTGGATCTTCCTAAGCTTTCACTCTGCAGGACTACCTTCCTCTGCAGGACACTAAAGCAGTTAATCAATCTTTCATCTTCTTTCTCAACCTTCCCCCAAAGGAGATATAATTGAAACTGCTCCTGTCAAATCAGTACCCATAAATTCAGTGCAATTATTAGATGCAAGTATGGCAGGGACCAGGAGCTAGTGCCACCTCCAAAGAATGTAGGTACCATATTAGACAGCAAAGCCAAAGAAGTAATCAAAATAGTGTGACTCAATTCTCATGGTGCTGGCTACTTGATAATGTCCCTGGTAAGGAAAAGGATGGGCAATCAATTTAATCTACTTGTGTGATATTCTTGGTATGTTGAACAGAAGCATAACCTGAACCACTAAAACAGAAATAACTTTCATTTTTCCATGTTTATAGACTATAATTTCTTAATGATGGGGAGACAGTGTCTGCTTGAGGGAGGACACTTTTATACTGACCAAAGGAGCATGCAGGCCGGGAAAAGTCACGATGATTCATACTGAAAGTCCTTGAAGTACAAAATGGTCCATATGGATTTCTATTTCTGTATTCATTCGGTTTCATTAATACTATCATATTAAAATAACTTCCGGGATTCTTGGAAACTAATATAACAGGAATCCATGATAATCCATTAAAATTCCTCCGAATTATTTTATGACATTAGGGAGCAGGTAGGGGTAAGGGTTTACTCACCTTGGCTTTGTCGAGAACTCATTATGAACTCAAAGGAGTAAGGTAAAGAGTTGAAGGTTAATGCAAAGCGGGTGATGGTGCTCGCAGAATTTAAGGTGGATAAGGAAGGAGAAAGACAATCTCAGCTGGTCAGGTCATGCTACCTCACAGGCTGATGCCACAAAACATACCCGGGTAAAGCTGAAGAAAATACTGTATCACACACACACACACACACACACACACACACACACACACACACACACACACACACAAGTTTCTTCTGAACTCCAGATGACGTTTTCTACTGCCAATATCCCCTTCACTTCCCTAATACATTTCAGTCTCTCCTAAAATCCTCAACAACTTTAACCTCATTCTCAACTGATGACCTTGCTTTCCATTTGTGAAAAGAGACAACTAGAGGAAGACAGCCACAGCTCCACCTTGGCCTTGGGGTGGGCAGGAATCAGCCAAGAGAAATCAATTGACTGACTCTGGTGCCAGGCAGTCGGGTACCATTATGATGAGTGAGTACTGGGTGGGGAAATTGGAGACAGACAGACAGACAGACAGAGAGGCAAAATGAGTCATGTCTGAAGAGAGAGGCAGATCCAAAGAGATGAGGAATGGCCTGCTTACCACCCAGGACCATGGCAATGTCTGGGTCTGTGGCCCTGCCACACCTCTGTCTGTGTCGATGTCCATGGCTCCTGTTACCACCAAAAGCAGTAAGAACAGAGCTGCACAGAGTTTGTCCTGCCCCTCACTGGCTGCAGCACTCAGGAGAGTGGGCCCTGCATCTCCCCAGGGCAACACAGTAGACCTGTCTCTGTTGGCAGGAGTGTAGGTGAGATGGCCCTGAAGACAGGAGAGTGGGAGTGATAGCCACACTGTCTGTCACACAGTGGCATGAGTGATAACCCCCTCCATCCTCACCCCTCACAACTTTTCACCTACTATATGCTGGAAAAGCTGGCCCTAGGATCACAAGAGTGGGAGAGCTGCTCCTGCCTCTCATTGGCTGTAGCACCCAGGAGAGCAGGCCCTGTACCTTACTCAAGGAGCAAAGTAGAACTGATCTTGTTGACAGAGGTACAGGTAATCTAGCCTCATGAATGTGCATGGGAGATCTGGCCACACCCCTCATCTGCCATACAGTGGAGTGGGTAAAGGAGAGATGATCTTCTTCTACCTCACCCCCTTCCCCCCTGTGATGGGTGGAAGCGTTGGCCCTGGGGTTATGAGAGTGGGAAAGCTGGCACCACTCCTCACAAGCAGCAGTACTTAGGAGAGCAGGCCCTTTACCTTACTAGGGCAGCATAGAAGCTTACCCTGTTGGCAGCGGCACAGGTAAGCAAGCCTGAAGAGTGTGAGAGCAAGCAGGATGACCCTGCCCCCCCTCCAAACATCTGCCATGTGGTGGCATGGGTGAGAGAAAGATGTCCCTACTTGTTGCCACCTGAGGTAGGCGGGAAAGACAGACTCAGGGGCAGGAGAATGGAAGAGCTGGTCTTGTCCCTCACCAAGTGCAACAATTAGGAGAGCATGTCCTGCACCTCACCTGGGCAAAACAGTAGAGTTGCCCCTGGTTGTGTGAGTGTGGGTGACCAGACACCAAGGCATGAGGGCAGGAGAACTGGCCCAGCTCCTTGCTTTGTGCTGTATTGGGTGAGCTAGCTAGGGGAGTGCTGGAGAGCTCACCTGGGTGGTGATGATGAGGGAAAGCTGGAGGGCTGACAACCCAGCTACCACCCAGGCCCAGAACCAGAGCTATGAGTTAGCCCACCACAGCATCCACCTTGTGTATGAACTGCTGAAGCATGTGAAGGGAATGAACCTACAAATCCAAAGCTATAGGATCTTCATGACACAAGGCAACAACAGGATATCCAAGAGGAATCCCAGTGAGGGCCCACTATCAAGGGTGTAGCAGAAGCCTCAAACCAGACCAATGACTCATTGCAGTGAACACTTGCAAGTAAAGATGTATGGACTAAATGGAATACTATGTGACTCACTGGGCCACACTACAGCTTCCACACTGAGATTTGTTTTGTTTTTGTATTTTGGATTTACTTTTAAAGTTTGTTTTTGTTTTAAGGGAGAGGCTGCAAGGACGAGGACAGAGGACGGAAGCAAGGGGACTGGGAAATGAATGGGATCAGGGTGCATGATGTGAAACCCACAAAGAGTCAATAAAATGTTGTTTTAAAAAAAAAGGAAGAGAAAAAAAAAAAGAAAAATCTGAAGACTTGGAGGCACTGTGCTCAAGTTTAGAAGATTGAGCATCACAAGCATCTTGCTTTGTCTTCAAATGTCCTATATTTTCGCCGGGCAGTGGTGGCGCACGCCTTTAATCCCAGCAATTGGGAGGCAGAGGCAGGCGGATCTTTGTGAGTTTGAGGCCAGCCTGGACTACAAAGCAAGTTCCAGGAAAGGCGGAAAACTACACAGAGAAACCCTGTCTCAAAAAACCAAAAAAAAAAAAAAAAAGTCCCATATTTTCAACACATTAATTACAAAAATTGCAAATGTTTTTATTTAAAAAATAAAAAGAAACAACTGGAGCATTACCTACTGGCATATACCCACCATATCCTTTCTTTTGAATGCCCTTAGTCAGTCCATCTGCCCTCCTATCTCTGTAAATGACCTTTAATTGTCTTTTAAAAAATTTTTATTATATTAATTTATTGTATAGTTGACTGACGGATGGACTGATTGTGTCTATGTGTATGGGTGTGTATGTGCTCCAGTGCACACATGGTGGTCAGAAGGCAACTTGCGTGAGTTTGTCTTCTTCTTCCACCACTGGGGACTGAGGACTGAACTTAGGTCATTAGGTTTAGTGGCATGCACCTTTATCCACTAAGCCATCTCACTGGGCCCTTCCTATTCCCCTAAAACCCTAAGTGTCTACTTGTCCTTAAGTAGTACTCTTCTCACTCATGGACACACCTCCAGCAATTCTTCTGCTACCCTTCATCAACACATATTCCCAGCTAGGTAGCAACCACAGCAATCTTTTCAGGAAGCCAACTTGAAAGAAATCTCAAAATTGCTCTTCCAATTGTTTTCTCCTTTCATCATAATCCTATTTTATAAAAATCTTCATCCCAACCATCACAGCAACCAAATTGCTCGTGTCGAAGTCCCCAAGTGGCCTTCACCTTGATGGGCAGTACATGACATCATAACTTCCTCTCTCGATGCCCTTTTTATACAAGCTTCTACAATACTGTATTAGACTCTTCTAGATTGTTCTTCACTCACTGTTTTCTCATTCTCAGTCTCCTTTTCTTATTTTCATCTGCTCTCCATCCTATTTGTTTGAGAATGTTCAAGAATTTAGCATTTGGTCTTTTCCAATTTTTTTTCCCAAATATTCTCTACAATGCTTTTTTTGGGTAACCCCTGGCTTAAAGCCCTTTGAGTCATCTTAAAGTGTCAATTTATTTTCATTGACTTAGTCAGAAGTCTCTCGGCTCTGGTTTTAAAATAGCTGAATTATCTGCCTCTTACTTTTTCACCTGAAACTCTCAATGCCTGTGCCATCATTACCTCTTGCCTGAATCACTGTCAGAGACTCCTAATTTGACACCCATTCTTTTCCTCCTGTCCATAGAGTGTACTCTCCCCAGTAGCCCAGAGAATCCCATTACAGCAGAAGTCAGGGAAGGCGTTTTTCTTTGCTTAAAACTTTACTATGACTCACGGTTTCAGTGTGAGAGAAAAAAAGTTGATGCGATGACTTCAGACACTAACTACAATATTAAAAGTCTATACTTGTCACTTTACCCCACCCCTTCTTTGCTTTGCTCAATCACACAAAGTGTGCTCTTACTGGCAGATACTTACTTGAAATGGCTTTTCTCTGAACCTGAGTAATGTTACTCCAGGTATCTGCATTAGTCTTTTTCTCACCGTCTTCAAATCTTAGTTCACATTTATCTTTCTCACTGGGGCCCTCTCTGATCTCTTTACTTAAATCGCATTTTAACTACTCACTGCTCCCAAACCCTGCCCGTGTTTCTGACCTTCCTTGCTTTTCATTATACTTTTCTTCCCATAGTGCTAACTACATCTTTTTCTTGTACATCACTTCATGTTTTATTTATATTCTGTCTTCCCCATTGGAGTTTAAATTCTTTGAGGGCAGAAATCTTAATCTGTTTTGTTCACTGTCAGATTCTTAATACTAGAAAAAGGCTTTTTATGTGCTGATCCCTAAATATATATATTGCTCAATTATAAAATGAGTGGTGAGACGATAAGAAACAGCCTTGTTGATTTCATCTTCTCCTCCAGAAAATCATCCCCTTCGTTAGACAATTTTTGAATTCATATATGTTCCATTAATAAATTTTATTTAGTTTGATTACTTAACTATCTGACATTTCTTCTACACTGTAAGTACCATAGAGCAAAATCTACATCCCAAGTCTCTACACTTCAGAAAAGAGTCTGATGCTCACATTCTGTTTTTATTTCTGTTTTTATAATTGCATATTAATTAATCAGAGTAAGAGTTTTCTATGACATTTCCTTACATGTATATAATGTGATTTAGTCATATTCCCCCTCGGTTACTCTTTCCTATCTCTATATTGCTTTCCCCTTTCCATACCCTCAGTTCCTCCTCTGTGAGACCTATGTCATTCTGCCAAACCACATTTAAAAAAAAAAATACTTTTTCTTCTTAGTAATTTTATAGAACTCAATAGAAAACTCACAGAAAAGTAAAGAATAAAAGCCCCATATCCTCACCACCAAAAACATCTCATTTTAGTACATATCCTTCACACTATTTTTCACTGAATTTGGAGTTCCTTGTATGAATGACTTTAGATTTAGTTGAATCCATTCCATATCTTGCTTTTGTTCTAATTGTCAGCATGAAATGTGGACATTTAACATTATGTAGATGTAACCAACTGTCTTATTAAATAAGAAACACAGAGCCAATACAGAGATGAAAGCCAAGAGGTCAGAGCAATAGCTAAGAGCTAAAAACCTTACCCTTCATTGTCACTGTGGTCCTACCTCTCCGAAAGAGACCTACTTCCTGTGTCTGTCTTTATAAAGACTTTCTGTTCTGCCTTCTCATTGGTTGTAAACCCAACCACATGACCTCCTAGTCACTGC
Source organism: Peromyscus eremicus (assembly GCF_949786415.1). Classification (NCBI taxonomy): domain Eukaryota; kingdom Metazoa; phylum Chordata; class Mammalia; order Rodentia; family Cricetidae; genus Peromyscus; species Peromyscus eremicus. The sequence goes on from NC_081419.1 coordinate 75,907,234, forward strand.
ATGTCTCTACAGACCTCCAGGTCTTCTATGGTTGGTATTGAGATTAAAGGTGTGTGTCTCCAATGCTGGCTGTATCCTTGAACACATAGAGAGCTACCTAGCTCTGCCTACCAAGTGCTGGGAATAAAGGCGTGCACCACCACCGCCCAGCTTTCTCTATGGCTTGCTAATAGCTCTGACTCCTGGGCAACTTTATTTATTAACATACAAATAAAATCACATTTCAGTACAAATAAAATATCACCATAACATTATTTAAAATTTTTATTACATTCTTTTTCATTGTGTGTCTGTGTATGCCACAGCACATGTGCATGTCAGAGGACAATCTGAAGGAGTTAGTTCTTCAAATTCACAGATTGCATCCCAAGGATCAAACTCAGTCCCAAGTTCCTTTTCCAGCTGAGACATTTTACCAGCCCCATCCTAACATTTTTTTTAATCATTGTGTTCTAATGAAACAGAATGCTTGTTCACTACACTACAATTGAATATTTTGTTTTGTGTCCTTTGGAAAGAACAGTTTTTAAAGGGCTATGCTCAAGTAATTTTGTAGAAACAACAAATCTTGACTATGATGCCCTAACCTAGGGAGTTGCCAAATTTTCCAGTTAATTTAATAGATGGCATGATCCCCAGTCTCACAGCATGAGAATATGGATTCAATTTGATATCAAATGAACCAAAGAAGAAGGTGCCCCCTTCTCTCAAACAAATAGAAATTCTAGTTTAAAGCTGTGGAAGCTATTTTTCAGATGTTCATGTTTCTTTTAGTAAATTTCCATCAGCCATCTAAAAAGACCTCAAATATTTACAAGGGCAGAGATTGCTTTATATGTTAAGAAAATATACTTCTTCCTTTGGCCATTTTAATTCCTCTGCCAGGACTTTCTATGCCAGGAGGAATATGACTTGTAACCTTTACTTCTTGACACATGGGTCAGATGTGTAACAGATTCAGACTCCTGGGGTAGCTATGAACTGAAGTTCTTGCAGAATACTGCTGACACACATCAATGCCTGAGGCTGTTGTATCCACAGGCTTGGGCCAAGATTGAGCTCATGGCATTTCTATTTTTTTCTTTCTTGTCTTAAGTTCTGTCTGACTGATTCTGAAACAGAAGTTCAAACTGAAGTATAGATTTGGAATTGTATTGAGGTCCATTTATTCCTATGGAAATATGCAAAAACTGAGTATACAATTTCACTTTAATCTGCTTAAAACCAATTCTTCAAATTAGCTAATACAATGAAAAATTTAATAAATGAATGAAAACATGCATATTGGATTTTCTACAAAACTGCAAGGCTGTTTTCACACATTAAACATAGGGAAAGTTATTTATTTCCTACAAATGAAGCACGTATGATCTTTCATCCTCACCACTGAGTAACTGTAAAAGCTAATTGTCTTACTTACTCCTATAATTTCAAGAAAGTAAACCATAGTTTAAGATACTTGACATAATATCCAAAACAGCATGAAGTACTGGAGGGTAGATAATAAAGAGTTGTCTCTAATTCTAACTGGCTTATGATCATTTTCCTTTTGATGCACAGCAGTAGAGTAATATTAACTAAAAACATATTTCACACTATATAGTATAAACTGCATATAATCTATAATAAGTACTTTTAAAAGTTAGGCTGTTTCATTGTCTTCATAATCCAGTGACTTAAATATTATTTTACAGACTTTACCATCAAAAACTTACTACAAAGAATGCAACCTATCTAAACCACATTGATAAACATAGTCTAAAATCATCACCCTTCCTACCCACATGATCTTCCCCTTATTTGTATCTGTCTTTGTTGTTCCACCTTTTTGTGGTTATAAAAATGAATTTTACTTGTACTTTTTGTCAATTAGCTTTATGTAATAAACTAAATTTTATTTTCATAAGCAAAATTTTTAAAACAGGATACAAATGCTTGGTGAATTTTTCCTTCTATACCTTGAAACTTGTCCCTCTGCTCTCTTTTTGCTTCAGTAGTTTCTGCTGAGACGTCCAATATCATTGTTATTCCTTTAAGATTTTTCCAATGACTTTTTAAACCACTTCTCTTTTGCTTTTGACTTTGTGCTCTGTTCCTCAGAGCATCCACATTATACAAGGGTGGTGGGTGGTTTGAAAGAAAATGGCCCCCAAAGGGAGTGGCACTGTTAGGAGGTGTGGCTTTGTTGGAGTGGGTGTGGACTTATTGGAGGAAGTGTGTCACTGTAGGGTGGACTGTGAGGTCTCATATATGCTCAAGCCACACCCAGTGTCTCAGTCTACTTCCTGTTGCCTGTATATCAAGATGTAAAACTCAGCTCCTTCTCCAGCACCATGTCTGTCTGCATTCCACCATGTTCCACCACAATGATAATGGACTAAACCTCTGAAAATGTTAGCCACCCCAATTAAATGTTTTTCCTTTATAAGAGATGCCATGGTCATGGTGTCTCTTTACAATAGTAGAAACTCCAAGACAGCAAGGTTTTTTCACCTGGAAAAATGATTAATTTTATTTATTTTTTAAAATTTTTATTAAGAAATCTGATTATTCATTTTACATACCAATCACAGATTCCCCCTCTTCCCTCCTCCCACACCTCCAGTCTGGCTCTGCCTCCTGAGTGCTGAGATTAAAGGTGTGTGCCAACACAGCCCGGTCACAAGTAGCTTTTGGTCATGGGGTTTTATCACAGCAATAGAAACCTTAGCTACACATAAAATGGTACCAGATTGTTGACTATTGCTGACAGACCTAACTGTGCAGTTTTGGGAGGATGGGAAATGCAAATCAAAACAACTCTGAGATACCATCTTACACCTGTCAGAATGGCTAAGATCAAAAACACTGAAGACACCTTATGCTGGAGAGGATGTGGAGCTAGGGGAACTCTCCTCCACTGCTGGTGGGAATGCAAGTTTGTACAACTACTTTGGAAATCAATATGGTGCTTTCTTAGAAAATTGGGAATCCATCTCTCCCAAGATCCAGCTATACCACTCTTGGGCATATACCCAAGGAATGCTCAATCATACCACAAGAGCACTTGCTCAGCTATGTTCATATCAGCATTGTTTGTAATAGCCAGAACCTGGAAACAACCTAGATGCCCCTTAACTAAAGAATGAATTAAGAAAATATGGTACACCAGGCGGTGGTGGTGCATGCCTTTAATCCCAGCAATCGGGAGGCAGAGGCAGGCAGATCTCTGTGAGTTTGAGGCCAGCCTGGTCTCCAAAGTGAGCTCCAGGAAAGGCATGAAGCTACACAGAGAAACCCTGTCTTGAAAAACCAAAAAAGAAAAAAAGAAAAAGAAAATATGGTACATATACACGATGGAGTACTACTCAGCCATAAGAAACATCATGAAATTTGCAGGAAAATGCATAGAACTAGAAAATATTATCCTGAGTGAGGTAATCCAGACTCAGAAGAACAAACATGGTATGTACTCGCTCATAAGTCGATACGAGATATAAAGCACAGGATTACCAGACTATAATCCACATCTCCAGAGAAGCTAACTAACAAGGAAGACCCAAAAAAGGACACATGCATTGCCCTGGGAAGGGGAAATAGATGAGATCTCCATGAGTAAACTGAGGATAAGGGGGGCCAATGGAGGGTAGAGAGTGGGGGATGAGAACTTAAGGAAATGGAGTGGGAGAGCAATGAAAGAGATACCATAATAGAAAGACAGCAAGTTTTTCAGCTGTAGTCTGCTGTTTCCCTGGAGCCCTGCTACAGAGGCACAATATACAGAAAAGATGTTCTATAATCTATAGTGGAACCTGCAACCTTTTAGTAGGTTGGTACCTTCAATGTGGGTCCCTCAAAATCCTTCTTAACGGTATAACTTTCTTTTAGCACTGTATGATAGTACAAAAATGCTGGAGGGGACCTAAGAAACAAGTGTCTATGAACAAGGTGTAATTATGCTCTGGTAAAATTTTTCCATGGAGCCTGAGTCTTTATTGTGAAAAACAGCTTAAGTTTTTTTGTAGTCCTTGCTCTCTAGCTCATCTCTTGCTAAAACATGAAAGAGATCGTTCCCAAACCTTTACTGTAGCCTTGTGGTGGGGGCTCCTCGGGTAGAATCCTGGTGTTGGTCTCATAAGTTTTTGCCTTTATAATAGTACCTGTTTCACCTCAGCAACTCCTCAGAATTACCATTTACGTGTTGGCAATAGTGTGTGCCACTGGTAAGCAGATGTCAGGTGCACCTTCAGCTTCATTTGTTCCTTAGGTGGTGTGACTTGCAAACCCAGTTCTCTAATGAGTTGAAGAAATCTATCAGTTTTTCAATTTTTTCATATTTTCTTCCGGAGAAAGGTGAGAGCAATTGCTTCCAGGTGCCTTAAAGATCAGAACTAAATTGAGAAGTCTCTACCCTAATTTTAAAAAGCACATTTTTAAATATCTGGTTCAATGGAATTTGTATAAATGAGCTACTGATTAATAAAATGTTGCATTTCATTTTGCTATATTCAGCCATTTTTGAGCTTCTGAAAATGCTCTATATGTATCCCAAGGGACCAGTGATGTGACTCAATGAGGAATGACACTGACTGCTAAGTCTGATGGCCTCATTTCAATCCTCAGAACACCCATGATGAAGGAGAGAACCCACTTCTGCAAGTGTTCCTCTGACCCCCATATATAGCACCATGGCATATTCATGCCCCTCCTGATACACAAAAATTAAGTAAATGTAATTTTAAATGTATTAAGTAATATACCACCAATAAACTAAGTCTCCAGAAAGGGTATCTACTAAATCACAAGAAGTCTTACAGCCATTAGCAAAGGCAAAGTTTCTTTACCTTTATAAATACATACAAATAAACCATTAGTTGTGTTAAATATTGATCACCTTATAGATCTGTGTTCTTTTCCTGATAGATAAGCTCATTCGTTGCATTAGAAACTACAGTGCTACTTCTCCTTAAATGATCCTCAATGTGCCACAGTCCTTTGAAATCTTCCCACCAATAGATCTATGGAAGGTTTATTAATTACTTTTCATTGCTGATGAAAAACAACCAATTAGAAAATTGGGTTATCTGAAATTGTTCTAATTTTACTTATATATAATTCTGGAGTATAAATTATGATTGACATGGTAGTGCATAGCAGTAACTCCTGGAGGCAGCAGGATTGAGAGTTCAAGTTCATTTTTGGCTGCAGAACAGGCTAAAAGCCAGCATATAGGTAAGTGACCTACATTAGCTGACACAATATTCTACATGGGAATTGATGGTGTAATAGATTTGAAAAGTATTAGTAAAGCTGTGTCCAACTTGAAAAATGGCACAAATACTGATGGTCTTCAACACTACATTATCTAAAGCTGCTGTTGCAACCTGTGTTGTGTATTTCATTTAAAAAGTCCCTATTGATTTCAAACAGCCAACTCATGCAATGAGCACAGGACCCGGTCCCACTGCCTGGATGCCTCCCAAACAGATCAAGCCAATCAACTGTCTCACCTATTCAGAGGGCCTGATCCAGTTGGGGGCCCCTCAGCCATTGGTTCATAGTTCATGTGTTTCCATTCGTTTGGCTATTTGTCCCTGTGCTTTATCCAACCTTGGTTTCAACAATTCCCGCTCATATAAACCCTCCTCTTTCTTGCTAATTAGACTCCCGGAGCTCCACCGGGGGCCTAGCTGTGGATCTCTGCATCCAGTTCCCTCAGTCGTTGGATGGGGTTTCTAGCACAACAATTAGGGTGTTTGGCCATCCCATCACCAGAGTAGGTCAGTTCGTGCTGTTTCTCGACCGTTGCCAGTAGTCTATTGTGGGGGTATCTTTGTGAATTTCTGTGGGCCTCTCTAGCACTTTGCTTCAAAAAAAAAAGTCCCTGTTGAAATGGGCACCACATTTCAACATAGGCCCAGTAAAATTGTTGCATATTTATTGGGTAGTACATGGACATCCCTGCTTGTTCTACATAACCTAGTTCCATTACTTACTACTTCTTCTTTGACTTTTTTTCCAAACACGGAACAAGTTCATAAATATTTTACAGAAAGTTATTTTCAAGTTCAATGTGCCTACTCATTTAAGTATCATGTTACTCCATCATTTCTACTCACTGGGTCCTGTAGCTAGGATTATGTTTTATAGCATTTAAGTATTATGTTACTCCATCACCTCTACTGACTGTGTCCAACTCTAAATAATGACAAATGTGCCATTGTTGTGTCATACATCTGATGTTGAAGAATGACAATGTAACACTGAGAAAATAGGGACTGTGCAAAATACCTTGGCGAGCACAGCTTTCTGGCTTTTCCATTGTACACTCTCAAACTGAAATCTGACAAAGAAAATGATGTCAGCACTTATTTCTCTTCTAACCAAAAGAAGTTAGTCCTGGATAGGCCTCCTTTAAGACTAGCCCCCCTCCCAATATGTATATCCTAGCAATGACCTTGACAAAGGTCACTGAAAGAATGATCTTGTGGAGTCTATTTCTACTTACTTCACAAGAAAACATTTGTAAAAAACAAAAAGACACAAGTGAGGATAACTTTCTTCTCTTCTCGATTATTTTTATAATAACTGGAGAATGGAGTTTCCAGTATGGAAAGGAAAGGAATTTGAACATTAGTACTATAAGTTTAGATCAATAAATCCATTAATTCTGTCATTTTCAAATAAATAGCCCTTGAGCCCCTGTGGGATATTATTTTAATATTTTATGTGGTGCTAAGGTATTAGCAACTTTTCTTTCTAGTTTATGATACCGGTGACAGGTTTTTTTTTCTCTTAGTTCTCCTATATGACTTCAGTTCACTAATTAGTTCATGTTATTCTCATAGCCTGGCCTAGAAATATCACTAAAAGCAAAGCCATAATGTACCTACCTTAACAGGCAGTGTATTGTACACACCTCACAAAGAAAAAAATGAATCTGAGTTAGAATTTATATAATAAAATGAATTTGGGGAGCCTAGGGTAGATTAGTCACTGCTACACTATAAAGAACATGATGAATACATAGTCTCCACTCGAAAGCAAAACATGCATTAGCCCTCATCTCATCTCCCTGCTGTTCCCTCTACTCCTATTACTACTATACCATTTGCCCTCTTGCAAAACTGGTGAATCTGAAACCATTCCTGATAATTCTTTCAGTCTCTCTTATAGGTTTAATTGGGGTCTTAACATATTTGTTCTACTTTCATAATTTTTCAATTATAATAGTTCTATATTATTATTTCACTAACCTTCCATTAATTATTGAAGTAAGTTTCAAACTGTAGAATATTTAACTAAAATGGCATTCAAGATCTTCCAATATGCATTTTGATGTCTTCTTTGGGAAAATAGAAGTCATCAAAATTAACATTATTTCCAACTCCTAGGTGGTAAAATTAAATCTTGAAACGTTCATATGACTTTGTATTTAATTTTCTTTTCACTAGTGTAATATCTAGTATACAAGATAAATGCAGATTATTGTAGTTATTCCATGGGTTACACTAAGAAGACACTACTTTTCAAACTTACCCCATCCTTCCCTCTACTAAAACTTTCTTGTAGTGTTATATGTAATAATAATTGTAATGCCTCAGAGCCAACATCACATTTTCAACTGGACAGAAACAATTCAGCCTTAAAGCTTCCCTCAAAGGCTGTGGGAATGGCTCAGCTGGTAAAGGCACCTGTTGCCAGGCCTGATGACTTGAGTCCCATCTGTGGGAGAAGGAAACAGCTAACTCCCCAAATTTTCCTCTAACAACCTAATGTATATTATATTAAGAAAGTGCTGTGATATGCACTTTCCTGTAAACAAATACACACACACACACACACACACACACACACACACATATATATATATATACACATATATATATGTATATATAATATACATATGTATATTATTGGTGAAATTATTAAGGCCACTCCGCGTAGTTAAAAGGGAGATTTATTTAGTGGTGTAACTTACAAATGAAGGGATAGGTAGGTTGCGGGTTTTGGGAAAGACACAGCACAGTCTGGTGGTGTTCTCCAGAGAACTCTCCTCAGTCTACCTCTAGCGTCCAGGGTCCAGGAAACAAGAGGTGCGGCCCATCCACATCTCGGGTCTTCAGGGTCCTCTCTTGGCCCCGCCTTGTAGGCGTGACAGTTACCGAAGCCTCAATGGGGGTTGGAACTTCCAGATCAAAGCTGGAATGGCTACCCACTACATCATATATATATATATATATATATATATACAGTCAAATGCTATCTCACCCATGATGCTTTTCATGACTCCCCTGGCTAGGAAAGAACTTTTTGAACTAGCTTAGCAGTTTCCCTTATCTATCTGACAATACATTTATTCCTGCGTAGAATGGGGCTGTTTCATTTCTCTTCTCTACCTCATTATGACAATGTATAGCTAATCTCACATATTCCAAGGTTCCTCATAAGCAATGAAGCATTATGAAGCATACAAATTCAATTTTAAGGCTTAAACACTCCAAGTCACTTTAGACTGAGCTTCTAGGGTTTAAAATAGTTGTCAGCACCATCTTCACCTGATTACTTTGGAATATTTTAATTTAGATTTTTGATAATTTATACATTAAGAATATACATCATATCCACCCTTCCCTCCTGCCTCCATAACTTTTCGGTGAATAAGAAGCACTCAGAGACATATAAATACAAGGGTAAGTCAGGAGAGAATGCTCAAGGAAGGCAGAAACAGCTTGTGGACACTGACTGTCAATCCATCATGTTGGGCCACTCTTACTCTGTGAAATGCAACAAGAAGCACACTTACCTTTCTTCTCTGTTGCTATAATTGACATTGTTCTGAAGATTTCACAAATCCAACCACAATAATCTTCAAATGACTGGTGCATCTGCTCTTTGTTTAAGGAAATGGGTGATTATAACTTATGGTCATGGAGGTATACATGCAAAACCCTTCACTGACAAAAATCCATGAATTACATGTATAGATGTAGCTGGAGTTTTCCTGCCTGGCCCACAGTCAGGACAAATCTCTATCACCTGCCAGTCCCACAGCCTCAGACCCGACCAAGTAAACACAGAGACTTATATTGGTTACAAACTGTATGGCCGTGGCAGGCTTCTTGCTAACTGTTCTTACAGTTTAAATTAATTCATTTCCATAAACCTATCCCTTGCCACATGGCTCGTGGCTTACCAGGATCTTCACATGCAGCTTGTCATGGTGGCGGCTGGCAGTGTCTCTCTCTCTCAGCCTTCCACTTCCCAGCTTTATTCTCCTCCTTGCCCCACCTATACTTCCTGCCTAGCCAATGGCCAATCAGTGTTTTATTGATTAATCAGCAACACATTTGCCATACATCCCACAGCACTGTGAAGATGCCGGTAAGCCACGAGCCATGTGGCAAGGTATAGATTAAAGGAAATGGATTAATTTAAGCTATAAGAACAGTTAGCAAGAAGCCTGCCACGGCCATACAGTTTGAAAGCAACATAAGTCTCTGTGTTTACTTGGTCGGGTCTAAGCGGCTGTGGGACTGGCAGGTGATAGAGATTTGCCCTGACTGTGGGCCAGGCAGGAAAACTCAAGCTACATATAGATTCAATTTTTAAATTTCAGAGATGAAGCCAGACCTGGAATATCACAAATGCAAATTACATGCACTAATTTTTTTTTTTTTTACTTGCTTTGTCCAACTCCTTGAAATAATCAGGTGTGGGGAAAAAAATCTGTATTTTCTGTTTCACAGAAAACATTTTATGCAGCATGCAGTGAACTCAGCCCATAGTATTCTGGTCAAAACTCTGTAATTGGATCTACCTGCAAAAAGGAACAGATCTGAAGGGTGTCCACTGAAATTAATGAGAACTGTAATGTAAAGAAATTCTTGATTTTTAAGAGCTTTAGATAGATGATGATAGGTAGGTAGGTAGATAGATAGATAGATAGATAGATAGATAGATAGATAGATAGATAGATAGATAGATAGATAGATGAGAGAGAGAGAGAGTCTGAGGTTAGCTCAAACACCATATGATATATATGAAGAGGTGGAAAGTTCAGAATAATATCAGGTGCACAGTGTAACACAAGATGTATGTGTATCTAGAGTTTTTCTGCCTGGCCCACAGTCAGGACAAATCTCTGTCACCCGCCAATCCCACAGCCACTCAGACCCAACCTAGTAAACACAGAGACTTATATTGCTTACAAACTGTATGGCCGTGGCAGGCTTCTTGCTAACTGTTCTTATATTTTAAATTAATACATTTCTATAAATCTATACCTTGCCACATGGCTCGTGGCTTACCGGCATCTTCACATGCTGCTTGTCATGGCGGAAGCTGGCAGTGTCTCCCTGACTCAGCCTTCACTTCCCAGAATTATTCTCCTCCTTGTCCCACCTATACTTCCTCCTGCCTGGCTACTGGCCAATCAGTGTTTTATTTTTTAACCAATCAGAGCAACACATTTGACATACAGTCCATCTCACAGCATGTATGAATCTGTCATTTTGTTGATGTGAAATAGTGATGGTGTTCTGATTTAGTTGGTTCAAGAGATTAAGTTTCCAATGAAATGCTTATCTGCATGCAGAGTCTTTGCATAGAGGATTTATCCAAGGGTCTGGTAGGTGCCACTTAAAGCCTCTTTAAGATGCCATGAAGAACAAAACACTTCTGTTCCTCACCACGTGTGTTCTCATTATGTTTGTCCTGAGATCCACTGAAGTTCTCACAAAAGCAGAATAATTTGACATAAATCACCATATCATCCACACAAATATTGACATTAGCATGTGGGGACAAATAGGATGCTTTTGTACTGCAGAGGCTTGTGATATCGTCCACTGCCCGGGCTTGAAATGTGTTTGAGCCCACACTGGTTAACCTTTTTCTTTCCTTGCCATGCTGGTGTGAATGTTCTCTTTAACAAGGAATTTAAAGCTTGAGTTTGCATATTCTATACCATTGGTATTCAGGTAACATGACTCGGAGATTACCAGTAGAATTACTTATTCCATTTCTTTTGTATATTTGTAGAAAAACAAAAACAAAACAAGAAAAAAATCACCTCTTTGTCATGTTTCTGTGCATGATTGGAAATCAAAACCTGGGTCAGGGGGGCTATTGGAGTCTAAATGAATGAGATCTCGTTTTCTGTAACTTAGGGTCAGGAGCAGTAAAACTTGTACTTTTGTAGCAAGATAGCATTTATTGTGCCTGAAGAACTTGAATTTGTAAAGTAATTTAATTTAGCAGGGCAATGATAAGTGCCAAAGCTAAAAACAGAGAGAAAAGTCAATTAGGCATTTGAGGGAATAAAAATGTATTTTTTTAAAAAGTTACTCATCGGGGGTATCTTTGTGGATTTTTGTGGGCCTCTCTAGCACTTTGCTTCTTCCTATTCTCATGTGGTCTTCATTTACCATGGTCTCCTATTCCTTGTTCTCCCTCTCTGTTGTTGATCCAGCTGGGATCTCCCGCTCACCCAAGCTCTCTTTCCCTCGATCCACAAAGATACCCCCACAACAGACTCCTGGCAATAGTCGAGAGACAGCCCGAACTGACCTACTCTAGTGATGGGATGGCCAAACACCCTAATTGTCGTGCTAGAAACCCCATCCAACGACTGAGGGATCTGGATGCAGAGATCCATGGCTAGGCCCCGGGTGGATCTCTGGGAGTCCAATTAGCAAGAAAGAGGAGGGTTTATATGAGCAAGAATTGTTGAGACCAAGGTTGGATAAAGCACAGGGACAAACAGCCAAACGAATGGAAACACATGAAATATGAACCAATGGCTGAGGGGTCGCCAACTGGATCAGGCCCTCTGAATGGATGAGACATTGATTGGCTTGATCTGTTTGGGAGGCATCCAGGCAGTGGGATCGGGTCCTGTGCTCATTGCATGAGTTGGCTGTTTGAAACCTGGGGCCTATGCATGGTCGCTTGGCTCGGCCTGGGAGGAGGGGACTGGACCTACCTAGACTGAGTCTACCAGGTTGATCTCAGTCCGTGGGGAAGGCTTTGCCCTGGAGGAAGTGGGAATAGGGGGTGGACTGGGGGGAAGATTGAGGGGGAGAGGAGGGGGGAAGAACAAGGGCATCCGTGGCTGATATGTAGAAATGAACTGTATTGCAAAATAAAAAAAAGAAAGAAAGAAACTTTAAAAAAAAAAGAATATATGGATGAAAATAGAAAAATAAAATGAAACTAATGAAAACTTAAAAAAAAAGTTACTCATTGGATAATTCTCTTCATTATTTGTTGGTTGAGTGCAACTTAGAGATTTGCCTGAAGAAGACAGGGTTATGATTTTGAGGTCAGAATATCCAATTGAACAGATTTTGATAATCAATATGATTTACAAGAAAATCAAAGTCTCCCACCTTAGAGAAGTGTCTCATCAGATGAAAAAAATTCTTCAAAGGTTTGATTCACTGGTAGAGTTTTGTACAAATTCACCCAAGCACTGCTTTAATCTTAGTTATTTTATAATAAAACAAAAAAAAAATTCTTGCTGTGCGCAAAGGCATAGATCAAATCTTAAGAATTAAGATTTCAATGAGGGAGCAGGCAAATACAGGCCTCTCTGATAGAAATTTAAAACAGTAAAGGAGTTGGGCACATTCAGACTAAAAGAGACCAAAAATAAGCTTTTAACATTTATATCTGATTCTTGCTCAGAAGGAATGATAGTCCTGAACTTATAAGGCTATAAAATCCTATGTGAGAACAAAGCAATCTCCAGGCCCGCTGATTCACACGTGTGAAGCTCAATGAGAAAATACAGCGACATCTGCAATCTTGGCTTAACTGCATGCATTCTATTATATGTGCAGTTCTCGGCATGTAGCTAAACTAGCAATTCGTAGGCTCTGGAAAGCACCAGTACTATGTCATTGAATTCCATGGATAAGGTAGAAATGACTGCATCACATGTTTAATTTTTATTTTACAAGATTCACTGTAAGTGGGAAAAAACATTTTGTTTTTACCATGTGTGATCTAGATTTATAATAGTGGGCATATGAAACAGGATCTTTTCCTATTTTTATTGGCTAATTTTTTTCTTTGACAATTTCATATACGTGTATAATTTATTCAAATT